>NC_056741.1:154256588-154466588 GCF_019279795.1 Protopterus annectens
GGGGGAATTTAGTTTTATGTGAATTTTTTGGTGATTTAGATTTAGCCGATTGTTGTAGTGTGTCGGTGTTGTCAGGTAGACCCATATATATATATATATATATATATATATATATATATATATATATATATATATATTTTTTTTTTTAAACCAAAAACGTAATTGCCGAGAATCATCTTGGAGGTTCCTCAGAGCCGTTAAGCATTATTGTCACTCTGCTATGTTACCATAGCAACCTTGGAGCATCTGTTTCTGTTAGTGTGTCTGTGTACTGCATTCTAGAGGCTCGCAATGCACCTGAAGCAAAGCTTCACTTCACTGCAACTTCAAGCCCAGATTCCCTCCCTCTCAGTGAGGCAGCAGCCAGGAAAAGAGAGGAGAGCAAACAGATCAAAAAAACAAAAACAAAAAAAACCTCCCAACAAGGAAAACACATTCTTCCAGCCCTCCCACCTCTCACTCAGCAGATGTACAAACAAAGCATTCTCTGCCAAAATATCCCAAATCACAGTTTTATCTACTCCCTTCCTCTGGATCCAGGCTAAAACATTAAATGTCTCTTCCTAATACACAAGCATCAGTAAACCTCAATCACAAGCAGCAACCCACAGCTTCCTGGAGATGAAATGGCAACATACAACAGCTGCCAGACACAGCTGCATCCACACACACCATGTCAGGCTTAATCATCCTACAGGGCAATCTCAACTGACCTCTGTATAAATTGCTGCCCTTACTGCATTTTTTCACCTTCTCCCTACCTCTTACTGCCCTTTACTGCCTGACTTTTCCCTTCTTCCCCCTACCTGTTGCTACACTATCCTATGTGACACTCACAATCTTACCTCGCTATTACATCAGCCCTTTTACTCAATGGGCTTAACTCTCTCCCTTATTTGAAACCTTCTGTGAATTTATATTTGAAGATGGAACTATGACTATGTTCTCTTAATGTACTATATTGAGTGTACTACCATTATAGTATATAAGTGAATTGTGTATGCTATTTATATTGAATGCACTACCATTATGGTATATAATGTGCACATGTGTTTTAAAACTCAAAATGTCTTAATGTTTTTGAATGTACTACTGTGGACCTTTTCTCCCCGGGACTCCACTAAAAATGGGTCAATGGCCCAGTGGACTTTCCCGGTCAACAAATGTCAATAAATAAATAATCAAACAGCACTTGAAGCTACGATACCTGTCATGATTGCTATTAACTATGTTTAGACAGAATAATAATGACATTTGTACTAGCTGCCAGACATGGCTGCATCAACGCACACCATATCAGGATTGATCAAACAGTACTCGAAGCTATGATACCTGCCATAATTGATATTAACTATGTTTAGACAGAATAATAATGACATTTGTACTAGCTGCCAGGCACAGCTGCATCCACACACACCATATCAGGATTGATCAAACAGTACTCGTAGCTGTGATACCTACCATAATTGATATTAACCATGTTTAGACAGAATAATAATGACATTTGTACTAGCTGCCAGGCACAGCTGCATCCACACACACCATATCAGGATTGATCAAACAGTACTCGTAGCTGTGATACCTACCATAATTGATATTAACTATGTTTAGAGAGAATAATGATGACATTTGTACTAAGAGCTTGCTACTATTATTTAACCAGGATATACATGACATTTCTAAATCATACTTTAACTGAAGAAGACGTTAGTCTCCACGACAGAATTTTTTTTCAAAACACTCTACTGTTACTGCAATTATATATGATGTTAATTTGTTACATTTGAGTCTGAACTCTGATGAATGGTACCTTGTTGAATTAGTTAATTAATTACTTAAATTATTATAAGTAAAATTAATAAAATTGAAGATAAGTATTCATTGAGTTCAAGTAGGGGAATATAAACGTCTATGTTTGTATTATATGTTGCTTTGTTTGGCTTATATATATATATATATATATATATATATATATATATATATATATATAATGTAAATAGTAACCCATCTTGACCTACCTTTGTTTGTGAAGAATAATTGGACTCTTTGAACATTATGAATAAATCATTACTGTTTCTCAGTTGTTTAAGAAATCCTTCTTTTTTAAGTAAAAGCAGATGACAATTGATGTACCATATCAGTTGATATTTTGAGAGATGTAGTTGTAAGAGTTATTTTTTGGGACAGCTATCTTAGAATCAGTT
This sequence comes from Protopterus annectens, assembly GCF_019279795.1. Taxonomy (NCBI): domain Eukaryota; kingdom Metazoa; phylum Chordata; order Ceratodontiformes; family Protopteridae; genus Protopterus; species Protopterus annectens. The sequence goes on from NC_056741.1 coordinate 154,258,793, forward strand.
TTTTGTTTCTTCTTTCTAGTATCAGTCCAAGGATTTATTTCTTTTATTCTTTTAAGAGTAGGTGCCATCCCTTCCATTTCTTCTGGGATAAACACTATGTTATTGTTTTTGATGAATATAGTAACTTCTTCTAAGTCATTAAAGGTTCCATCTCATTGGCAAAAAGTATTTTCATCTTGACTAGAAAGGCCAGCTGTGCTTTAATGTTGTTTTGTTTCAACAGCTTTATTATTGGACAAACTTTTTTCCTTTGTTCTAGTATTCTGGAAGAATAACCATTGTCAAACGTTATCAGGCTTTGATTGTATTTTAAGAGTGATTTTCTCCAAGCAGATTTTAATATTAGTTCTTTGTCCAGAAATGACATACATTTTGTAACTATGGATCTAGGTGGAGTATTTGTTGAGTTAGAAGCAGGTTTCCTCAGTGCTCTATGGGTCTTTTCAATTCCAAATGAAAGTCCCTCTTTCAAGTCTAAAAATTCAGGAATCCAGGTTGTTAAGAATGAATTAATGTCTTCTCCTTTAGTGTTTTCAGGCAGACCAAAGATCCTTATGTTGTTTCTCCTTTCCCTGTTTTCTAAGTCATCTATTTTGTTAAGCAGCCATGTATTTTGTTTTCGCAGAAATTCTTTTTGGAATTCTTTCTCTTTGAGTGTCCCTTCAGTGTCATTTAAAGAAGTCTCTATATTTGTTATTTTTGTATGATGTTGTTGTAATAGTTCCTTAAGAGTATCAGTCTGTTTTTGAAAATTTAATTTGAGGTTTTCTAAGTCATTTTAAAGCCATCCATCTTCAAAGATAGTTCCTGTAAGGTAGATGTCATCAACTGCAGTTTTTTTCAAAGCAGCATTTGGGTGAGAATTCCTTGAGTTGTTCATATTCAGTGACTCAATAGATCTCCAAGTTACTTGACAGGAAAAGTTTTGTATATCTCCACAAAATTGATATTTATGTAGTTTAGTAGTTTAGCTATACATTTTTGACATTTTAAACTTGAAAATAATAAAAATTTCCTATATTATTATACTAGTTTATGGAGTTTTCAAAATTCACTGCTCTCAGTTGGCCATCTAGGCTCCGCCCCCATACCATAGATAATTTGAAGGGATCCATATATGGGATAAAGCATTTAGGAGCTGCCTCTGTTCATTAGTAGTACAGGGGGCAGTCCTGGGGTAAATGTTCTGTTTCCCATCCATAGATCTAAGTTGCATTTGTATACAGACAGGGATGAAATTTGTTTTATGTGGATGGGGAGTCTGTTCCACAGCAGTTGTATCCTCTGCAAGATATACCTGTCCCTCCAAACCATTCTGTTAATGTTGCAGAATAGGTTTAAATCCCTAGACCAAGTATTTCAGATGCCATTTGACTTGCTGATGTGCAGTAAATCCATCAGTAATGGGTCATAGGATGCTTTGTATGTCTTGTATGCCAGACAGAGGTCAACTCTTAATAGTCTGCAGGATATCGAGTATAGTGACAGGGCATTGAGTCAGTCCACACAGGAAATTTTGTTTAGGACTGATATGCTTTTAGTAAGGCATCTCTGTGGGCATTCCACTTGTTACATGTGTCTGGACAGATACTTGCCAAAGGGGGCATTACACTCAGTGATTGGCCTAAAGAGGGTTGAGTAAAGTGAGATAATGACATCCCTAGAATTAGATGCAATCTACTTGTTTGTAAGCTGTGCAGTATAGAAGGAATTTCTTACAACAACAGACACATGTTGGTCAAAAGTTAGGTCACTGTCCACATAAGTTCCAAAATCCCAAACAACTGGGTCAACTCATATGTCAGTGTGGTAGTCCCTGGGGTAGATGATTTTTCAAAGGACACGGTAATTCATTTTTTAGCATAGTTTCAGTCCATGATTTTGGCACTGGTTATTTATTTGGGATCAACCTTACTGCAGGATGGCTAAGACATTTAGAGATTCAATAACTGCTCCTAGCTTGCAGTCATCTGTAAACTTAGCTAGAGCCTTTTGGTATTGGCTTTCACTTCAGAAAAGTTGATGCCAAACAGGAGGGGTCCCAGCACAGAACCCTGTTTTTATGTTATTTTCTGTCATTAAATGAATACTATTAGAAATTAACATGATAATAGCCATAAGCACTTCCCTCATTTTTAATGTTATATAATCGAACATTGAATAATCATTCAATGTTCATTATATATGAATTTCAATCAGTCATTCAATCAATCATTCACTCAATCATTCAATCAATCATTGAGTATTGAATAATCAAATGACTGGTGTCAGAACCATGGCCTTAAGCTCAATGGCAAAAAATGTGTCATCATCCCCTTTGGGAAAAGCCTGGTTCCCATGAATTACCACATTGATGGTAGTCCACTGAACACAGAAGGAGTCATAAGAGATCTGGGAACACAGGTTGACAGCAACCTCTCTTTTGACCACCACATTGCCACTGTGGTCAGAAAGTCCTTCTATGTGGCACATCTCATTACTAAGGGTTTTGCATCCAGGAAGAAAGAGGTCATTGTCTCCCTCTACTCTTCCCTCATTAGGCCAGTCATCGAGTACAATGCCCTATTTGGCATGTTACTCACTAGACACCTACAACAACTGGAGAGGTGGCAAAAATTCCTCACAAAGTGTATCTTAGGCCTTAAACACTTGTCCTTTATGGACAGACTCAAAAAACTCCAACTATTCTCTGTCTCAAATCATCTACTTAGAGGCGATCTCGCTTGACTTAGAAAGCCATGTCTGACCCAGCTCTGCTGGAAATGCTACATTTCAAGAAATCCCAATCCCTCCGCACCACATGCTCCAGAGACCTCAACCTCATTACTACAAAGAAACAGAACATGCTGGAGGGACATGTTCATAACCCAGAGACTGCCCATGCTATGGAACAGACTTCCCATACATGTCAAACAAAGCACCTCACTGTCTCTCTTTAAGAGAAATCTTGATGAGTGGATGGGAAATAGAAAATTCACCCCGGGGATCATTCCAGTGGCTCTACTTGACAGAGGCACTGGGAACTAAGGTCGGGTGGCAGGATGCCAAGGTAATCCTATGGGCTAGGCTTGTAAAGGCTCCAGGGCCATTAGCCTAGTACACACCTATGAACCTATTAATTACTGTAGTTTTCTTGTCATTGTCAGATGGCCTGTGTCATGACTAAAATGGTCCAAGGATTACATATTTAACAAATTTTACGTAAAATAAAATATAATAACATAAGTAAATGTTACACTGACTAGCTCATCATATTTTTCCCACTTAGCTTGGCTCCACTTGCTGTACAACCTAAGCAGCACACCTTACATGTTCACTTTTATCTGTAATATTATATGAATCGTGACAAAAAAAATAGACACCACTGCTATCAAATTAGATTATTTCATTGTCTGATTCCACCCAAGTGCAGAATTCAGATTAACAAGTTTTATGCACAGCTAAATAGAAAACCTGTAAGCTGCACATTTTTGTGACATGGTAAAATATAGCCATTCAGAAGTGGTGTTGATATCACTAATTGTGTTGGTGTTTGGGACAGACAATGAAATTTACTTGACTTGGTTTAATTTCTCTAAGTTTTTTGGGTTTCTAATACCATGATGGGAGTGGACCCCATCCCTAATTCAAAGTATGATTAAAAGCTCATGAAATTAGTATTGTTTCAATCTTTGATGTTAGCCAAACGTGCTCTTCATAGCACCCGCATACCTTTCAACCTCTTAGTACAAGAAATCTGGAAAGAGCCTAAAATAATGGGGGTAAAATGGCTCAAAAATAGGGACAGATTTTAAATATTGCTCTTATTAACTTAAAAAGTTCTTTAATTGACTTGTCAGAAAACCACAAATTTATGAGGAGCAGACCAAAAATATGAATTAAAATTCTGGACATTCTGATGGAACGTTAAGAGGTATGCCTGCAATGTGGCAAGAATGTATTCCTTCTGCAGTTCATAAGGAGTTATATGTATCTGTAGCACATCTAAATATGACTGTAGATTCTTTTTTGTAAGACCCATCGCTCCTACTAGTAATCGAACTGTGTGTGTATCCTTCCATATTGCCCTATTTCTGCCTGCAAATCCTGGTATTTTATGACTGTGTCTTTCTGTATGTAAGACATTGTGATCACTGGGTATAGCAATTTCAATGACTGATGTTACTTTTGTCTTTTTTCACGGACTACTAAATCAGGTTTTCTTGCATCTATTTTTTGAACTGTTGGTAATGGGTGACCGATTGCGATATAAACGTTATCATTCTCTATAACGCATTGTGGTTCATGTTTCCAATCCAATCATTCTTAGCTACTTCAATATTGTAACGTTTGTACAATTCCCAGTGCAACAGTCCTGCCATATTATTATGCCTTTCAATATACAGGCCCTCTGCCATTGGTGTATCACACCCAGCAACAAGATGTGAGACTGTTTCCAGTTCTGTTTTACAGAACCTGCATTTGTGTGTTTCTCCCACATGTTCAATGGACTTTTGTAAACCAATGTGTATGTAGTCTACTATCCTGGGACACTGATACTAACCTTTCATCTTTTTGGTTTAAATTCACCTCTCCTTAACCATTCCTGCATCAGGTCCTGAGCTACATGAGGTTGTTCCAGGAGTTTTCTGTATTTATAACTATATTTATGCCTTTTCCACATTTCTTGCTTCTCATCTGATCCATCTCCTTATATTCTTTCTTTTTTTTTTTTGGCACATTCAGTTGCTGCCTGATTTTTGTCTACTTCTGGTTGGATTTCTGTTCCTGCTTGACATTGATATGCTTCTGCTAAACTAAGCAGGGAAGCCATCTTAGACTTGTTCTCTTCATGTTTTAAAACTTTCACCATGTTTGGATCTATTGAGGTCAGCAGATATGTATGCACGCCTATGATTGCAGATCTATACATGTAATCAGTTTCAGGGAAGCCTATACCTCCTTCTGAATAAGGAACATATAATCTTGGTATATAATGATTTTTATAAATCACGCGATAAGTGTGAAGCATTTTTTTTGTTTTCCTGTCCAACTGATCCAATAACTTTAAGTTAGGACAGGAAGAGCAAATTTGTTTATAGCCTGGACCTTGTTTTTAGATATCAGGGCTGTTTTGAGTATTCATTTTAATCTTCTAAAATATTACTTATTGAGTTCTGACACATTTGTTTACTTGATTTCTGTATGGTAAGTCATTTACCCCAAAAGACCATTTAGTGGTTTTGTGTTTTCATTTCGGTCAGTATCATAAGGTACAGCGAATACCTTGCCAACGAAGTGTTGCAGCCTAAATTAATCTACAGGACAATCTGTCTTTATTTTAGTGAAACTCAACCTTGAAAACATTCTTACAAGTTTCTTGCAACTAAATATCATCTGGAAAAATCACTTCTTCCAGTTGATTATATCTACTGCAGCTTTTACTATACAGTTAGGTAGGAAAGTGACTTTATTTTAGGAGTAACCTGGGTTGCTTACATAAACTAGTATTTCTCATTCTCATGACAGTAGTTAAGTACTATTAGTGAGTAGGGCCAGCACCACCATTAAGGCAAATTAGGTATTCACCTAGGGTGCAGATCATAAGGGGGCACAAAAAATGTACTCGTTAAAACTGTGGCCAGCATGTTCTCCTTTAAGGATGACCATGCATGTGCACACATACACACCAAACATGATATAAACCTCATTCTGTACTCAGGCACGGAATTTAAACTAGCCGTCTCATGCCAGTATGAGTGTGTGTGTGTGTGTGTGTGTGTGTGTGTGTGTGTGTGTGTGTGTGTGTGTGTGTGTGTGTGTGTGTGTGTGTGTGTTGTGTGGTGTGTGTGTGTAACATACCTCCCAACTGTCCACAAGTTTGCATCATATTGTTGGCCTATTCCTCAGAATAGAACAGACAGAACTGTGAGCCTGAATCCTCTACACCAACTACCACACTGCTGATGGAACTGTGAGCCTGAATCCTCTACACCAACTACCAGACTGCTGATGGAATTGTGAGTTTGAGTTTCAGTTCATTTTCATGGATTTGAGTTGGATTGAGTTTCAAGGGAAGAGTGGTTTACTGTTGCTCATGCTAAGTCTATTTTCAATGTGCAGCTAATGGTTTTGTTTAACAGATGGCAGTCATTGTTTGTGCTGTAGAATTTGAAAACTGTATTTGTAGCATAATTGCCTTTGGTGGAGAAGGCTGTGGATTCTAGTCCCACACCATGTATATGGAGTGCCCTTTTGACTGCTGATTATTTGATGCATTTTAAGGGGGGCTAGGGGTTCTGCACTCTTGAGTGTGTCCTTCTTTGTATGAGATGCCTAGTAACTATCAACTTGTTGTTGGCTTGTCAATCAATCTCTATTGCAATATTACCAGCTTACCAAATTTTTTTTAATGCAACCTAGGCAATTAATTCTGCAAGGGCAGAAGGCACTGAATTTGTAGATGAAACACTGAAATGTAAAGTAGTTTGTCAGTAGCAACCTCTTCATTAGTTACAGATGTCTTTAGTGTGGAATTATTCAAATGACGTTTACATCTGCAGAGATTGTGCTTATTGACTGATACTGGTGGATTGTAATGACATAAACTTGAGTGGCCTTTTATGGTTGACTTTTTCTGAAATGGTTAGTTTTTCATTATTGGGTTATACATTTTGTTTCATGTATTGCTAGAATAATGTTCAAAATTACACATTTAAAACACATGCTAACAAATGGTGCTATATTATACAAGGAATATAATTTAATACAAGGAAAATTAATTGGGGAAAGTGAACATATTTGTATGTCCTTAAAAATGTGTGCAAGGAGCCTATGGTTTGAAATCAGCTCAAAGGTAAACTTAATTCTGTCCTGGCCAGATGCGTTTTCTTTGAATGTGAGTTTTAATGTAATTTCAATGAGTGCGAGTTTCAAGGGCAGAGAAGCTTATTGCTCATGCTAAGTCTGTTTTCATTGTGAGACTGTATTATTTGTTTAGCAACTGGCTATAAATGTTTGTGCTATTTTATTTCAGTATCTGTAATCATTGCAGAAGTAAATAAAACAGTATGCACATTGACAGGTTTGAACAGTGTTTATGGTAACTGGGGAGAAATAGCCAAATAATGGAACACCTTTGCCTTGTAAACTCTGAGGATAGCGATGGTTGTCCATAGGGTTACTCTAGGAGTCAGTTTGGACTCATAAGAGAGTGGGTGAGTGAAGTATCTTTCAAAATAAAATACAAGTATATCACAGAACATCTAGACTCTGAGTTCCTTGCACTTGCAGCACCCACAGCCCCAGATGTGTAATTGGGTTTTGACAGAGACTTAGAAGGGGAGACTCAACCTCTTCACTAGGTTGCAACCAGATACTAGTGGTCTGTGTGTTTTGGGGGTTGTTGATGACTTTCTTTATTATTATTATTATTATTATTATTATTATTATATATTTTTTAATTTAATATCCTGGCAGGAGTCAAAGTGATACTAGGTCTGCAGTGTGTTCTGGGGAGCCATTTAAGGATGATGTATTTTTCTAACCAAATACTGTTTTGTAGGGGTAGTCAAGATAAATAGGACTGTTTGTCAATATGTTGTTGTTGAAACAAACTGTACTCTTGCATGAGTACAGTGTGCATTGATGAACTGAAGTAAGATCACGTGTAAGTTCTTGGCTATGTGAGACAAAAGAAATATAATAATGTAACTGTGGCCTTTTATTTTCATTATTTTAAACATAGCCTCAAGGCATATTCTCGGGGTAGGCAGTTGGAATGAGGGCAATGCCTATGTGCAAATAGAATGACTGCAGTTCTGTCTTACTTTGCAAGAGTAATTGTGCATTTTAGTGAAGTAAGATCGACCACAAGCTCTGAACTCTTAAGTACTGTTTGTGAAAAAAAAGGTATACTTAATTAATGACAGTTTCATCTTTTTTGTTGCTGTTTTTGTTTTTGTATTTAACCTTGCAAGATCAAGTCATAATTTCAATTAAAAAAAGTAACTTATTTGTAAAACAAGGGGCACACTAATAAGTTTTGCCTAGGGTGCAAAATAACCTCACACCGGCACTGTTAGTGAGACAGATGAGCGAAGTCTTGGATTTAGCATGGAATTTCATTGAAGCATGAACGAGCATATGCATGCTGCACTGTTTCAGCCTGTGATTTTTAAGGAAGTATAAAAAAACAGAAGCACAGTGACATCACATGATTACATGACTACTTTAGTCTGTAATACAAAAGTGACACCTCCAGGTGTTTCTTTAGGATCTACTTAGCAACACCTATACATGTATAATGTATATTTGTATTTATATCAACAACTGCAAAACCATGTTACATACAAGCTATTGAAAGGTTTCATCTTATAGATTGCATGACAAATGACACAACTGCATTGATATCTGACCTTACTCTAGTGTAGCTAAAGAGGTATTAAGTGTTGTTCATGTACTAACTAATCGTACTGTTACAATTGCTATATTTCTGTAAATATCTCAAAAACTGAACAACACAGACATAGTTCCTTAGCTGTATTTGAAAGAAAAGCATCAGGTAAATGCAATCAACAGTTTAAGTCCTTGCACTGAGTACAAAGATTGTTTTCTAAGTGATCTTCCAAGCTTTACACATTTGGGATAGTCTGTGGTCTAACCTTCAGATGCCATCAAACAGTATATGTGTAGCTGGATTGGTTACTAAAGTATCCTAAATTGTTTACAAACTATTACAAATTTAATATTTATAGTGTTTATTTAGATTTATTAAAGCCAGTTTTAAGATCCAAAGTCTAATTATGGCTATTGCTGTATAGGTAACTTTGTGCTGAAGAGTTTGGATTTTACAGTATATTAGTAACATCTATGGTTCTAGAGATATGGATATTTGTTTGAATTGTGAGGCTCTAACTTTATTTTGTAAGAAGGCTTGGGATGCAACTCATTAGTCAGAGTTCAGCATTTCAGAGTTATGCAGTGAGGAAGGAGTAAAGAGCTTTCAGCAGCAGCCACTTGAAGGCACGTCATGGTCATACATAGCTATTAGAGATTTGGGGTCTCTAGACTGGGTCAGAATATACATCATATGGCCTGGTATCTTGTATCTTTGGCACAGTCAAACATAAATGCTGATAAAACTGGCTGGATGCATTTTGTGCCCATTTCATTATTTGGGCCATGAAGAATAATCATTTGGCACACACAGTAAAGAGAAACCAGGGATACTAACCCTAACTTAAAGTCTCCCACTGCTTCTAACCTCAGCTCTGCCCATTACCTTACCTTATCCTGGATCCACTCCTGTGTATTCAGCACATCAGGCAATGAGCACCCTTCAGCACACATTGTTTCCATAGCAGGTGCTGGTTTTAGTGGATCAGGTTGCTAGCCTGATGCCCAACCCTCCTCAGAGGGTGCAGCACAGACTCACACCTAGGACCAATTTAGAGTGTCCATTCCACCTACTACATGTCTTTGGAATGTGGGAGGAAACCAGAGCACCCAGAGGAAGCCCACACACACACAAGGAGGACATTCAGACTCCACACAGAAGGCACCCCAGCCAAGAATTGAACCAGAGAACCCCTTGCTGTGAGGCAACAGCACTAACCAATACACCACTGTGATGTCGACCTTACCTTATGAGCTAGATAAATTATTTGGACAAGTAAATATAGATTCGGCTGTAGGACCAAATGAAATAGACTATGAAATGTATAACAATTAAAGGAATCTCTCAAAAAATATTTTGTAAAGATTTTGAAGGAATGGTTAAATGAATGTTTTATGTATAAAGAATTATGTAGTGAAATACATAAATTTAATTGGAAGAAGGAATATAGAAGATAATTAAACAAAAAGAGTCCGATAGTAAGGAATAATAATAATGATTATCAGATCTTTATGAAAAGAATATAAAAGAGATTTGAAACTAAAATGGAAAGCATTATGAAAGATAGTATATATAGTATAAAGGGGAAGGGTTGTCAAGAATTATTAAAGATAGGGAAATTGGAGATTATATTATGAATAGAAAAGAAAATTCAAAAATCATGATAGGAGGCTTTAATAAGTCATTTGATACAATTGGACATTAAATCTTACGTGTAATAATGGAAGAGTATGATATAAGTGAGAAAGTTAGGAAATTATATATGGAAGCGTATAGTAATAATAAAGTGAAATTACTTGTAAATGGCTGGTTAAGTCAAGAGGGAAATATGAAGAATGGTGTAAGAAACAGATGTCCTATGAGTTGTATACTCTTTGCATTAGTTATGAATGTGATAGTATGTGAAATAAATTACAAAATTAAAGAGACAGGGTATATAACACCTGAATGGTTAAGAAGTTAAGTTATGTTAACATATGCAGATGACATAATAATTACAGGAAAAAAAAAAACAAAAAAGAAAAAAAATTGGATTAAAGAAATAATTTGCTCAGACGAGTGTCTACAGGTGATGGCTTTAAAGAAATAGAAAAGTAAAGGTTTAAGTGATGTAGAAAAGATTGGGGTATATATTTTACAGAAAATGAAATTTCTGTGTTAGGTATAACATTTGGGAATAAAGAGGTAAGTAGAATTCAGTGGGGAAAAACAATAGAAGAAATAAAACAAACCTGTCTTTTCTGGAGAACATATAAATCATCATTCAGAAAAAAAGACGTATTTGATAAATTCAGTACTGATGGGAAAATAGCATACTTAGCAAATGTATTTATGTTGCCAATAGTATTTGAAAAGGAATTATTTCAGATAATATTTTCATTTTTATGGGGTTCTAGAATAAACCCAGTAAAAAGAGGAGTTTTATATGTAAATAAAGAAGAAGGAGGCTTAGGGTTAATTAACCCAGTGATACATGGTGCTTCCTTAAATTTGTACGAAGTGTTAAAGTGGATAAATGAAAAAGATAAGAAATTATTTTTAAAACTGTAGAAATATAGGTATGATACATTTTGCAGAATGATAAAAAGGAGTAAAAGAGAAATGAAGAAATAAAATATTACCAAGAAAAAGTATTTTTGTAGAAATAAAAACTGATTATATAGAAAAGGACCCCTTCACTAGGTGCCATGAGATCTTTTAGATCCACGTGAACTACCAGCCACTCAAGCAGATGGGGTGTTGGTTTAATGTCACATCCGAAGGATGACACACTGAGTAGGTGTGCAGTGCAGTGTAATTTTAATTATAAAACGTTACTATGTAATACAGTGGGAAAAATTCTCAGATGAAAAAATTAAAGATATAAAATAAAAAGCAAATGGTGCTATCAGAAAGTAAAATGTCAAGATGTTTTGTGGAGACTGATAAATTGCCAGTAAAAGAAAGTATGCCATATGGAAATAAAAGTGACAGAATATGTTTACATTGCCAAGAAGAAGAAACTACACAACATGTGTTTTTGAAATGTAAAATAGCAAAAAAGTTATGGGGAAACTATGTAACGAAGATTTTTTTCCAAGATATAAAATAAGTGGATAAAATAAACATGGATATGATTAAATATGGAAATTATAAGAATAGAATTAAAGAATATGTTAAAAGAATAGAAAAAAGTTATGTCATATGGATTATATGAAATGAAAGAATAAATGAAATTATGTTTAATGGTAAATGGATTTTAGCATCAATATTAAGTAAAATCAGATGGTGGTTATGGAAAAGGGAATGGGGGTCTAACAGGGATGAAAATTTACTATGATTGTAAAGGAAATTATGAACATGTGTAAATAAATTTGTATATCTATATATTTGTACATTTGTAAATATGTAAATGTGTTGTAAACGAGAGTTCTTTTTGTGTATAAATAAAGGACCCCTTCAACAGGTGCCATAAGATCTTTTACATCCACCTGAACTACCACCGACTCAAGCAGATGGCGTTGGTTTAATGTCACATCTAAAGGATGACACACTGAGTAGTGCAGCAACCCCTTATACTGCACTTCAGTATCAACAAGTGATCTACATCGTATGGAAATAGAACACACAGACTTGTGCATTAAAGGTTAGTGTGCTACCTCTTGTGCCACAGATACTGCATTTAAATATAAAGCACTGTAAATCACAATTATAAATTACAAAACACAATTATAAATTCTAAATGTATGTATTTTTGTTATAGTTAAGTACACAAATATTGCAACTCTGCTGAAATCAGTCCATCTTTGAGTGCTTCCAATTAATAATAAATACAATAAATAAGAAATACAATGTCACTGCCTAGTGGCCATTGTAGATATAATGACAATAATATAATAATGCTCCGTTTCAAATTGCTTCCCAAAATAAGGTATATTACATTATAAATAAACTTAGTTTATGTTTTTGCTGAAAATCTTGGTATCAGTTTTTTATGAATGAACTGGCAAATGGTGATCAAATAACATAAATGTATTAATTTGATGACACTTTGCCAGTTCATTCATTATTGTGGTTATAGAAATATATGGGTTCCCTACAACCCATCAAAGCAGCAACATTTCAAATAAAAATAAGGCTGGTACAGCTGACTGAAAATCAGCTAATCAGAAGTAATGGCTTTTTTCAGTGCAAGATTGTGGTACAGTTGGAATTTGAGATTTTGCCCTCTCTTTACTGTAGAGCAGTCTTGAAATTGGTATATATAACTAGCAGGGTGAGTGGGTGTATGGGTGCAGGAGAGCTTACCCCATGCAGAAAATAGATTTTTTTGAATCTTTGTTATTCAATGTAAAATGTATTTGAATCTTTGTGATTAATTGGGAAACAGGCGTTTAAAGTTTTGACACTTTGAATGACTTAGATAGATAGATTAGATAGATAGATAGATAGATAGATAGATAGATAGATAGATAGATGAATATATATTGCATTTGATTACAAGGAAAGTCTTATTGGGCAATAAAATCTCATCTTCATTAGAGACCCAAGGAAAAAAAGCTCCAGGTGACATAAAATAGTAGGAATACATAGGATGATGTTCATAGTAATTATGCAAACACATAAATATGACCGGTGCACTTCATGAAAAAGGGTAGCAAAGGTATGACTTATAGGGCATTTATGCCAATGCTCACTGGCAGTGAATGTACTTATGCAAATGCAAAAATACTGAGCTGTAAATCAGAAATGATGTAAAACTGTGTATGCTAATAAGCCCTTCTTTTGCCTGTTTGCAATTCAGAGTCATAAACTGACACATTTCTGCTCTGTGTGCAGATTCATTATACGTGCACCTTTTCTATCTGCTTTTCAATCCATGATAATGCTATCCTTTGCTGTGAACCTTGCTATTTCTGGGTGTGAGCTGCTTGTCTTGGGCGAGACAAGAAGATATGTTTAGAAAATTACTAAATATAATTTTGAGAATTAGGAAATCCTTGATAGAGTCAGTGTGGACTGGGATATTTTAAGGATCTTTGTGAGCATGTATGACCTCCACATATCATGATATGCATGGCCTTCCTATCCCTGTGAATACTAAGGTATGTATACCCCTCACTATACCTCTGGGGACCTTCTAGAGACAGACTGAGGATTGCTGGATATCTCGCAAGCCTCTGGCTCAAGGATACTTTAACATTTCCTGGATGTACTTTTGTCATGTTTGTATCAGTACATCTATTTCCTGTTGCACCTCATGAGTGAGCCCAGACTATAGATGCCTTTTATGGGGTAGCACATTTATCTGAGGCACTTAATGCAATAGACTGTATCCATGTTTCAATTATGGCCCCATCTGGTCCACATGGGGAGAGATACTGCTATGGCAAAGGAAGGGCTACCATTCCATCAGTTGCCAGGCAGTTTTTGATGGATAGGGTTGCAACACCACCTTATTTTTCCATCATCCTGGCAGTGCACATGATTCCCATATCTGTCACACTAGCTCACTGTCTTCCTACATGGTAAGGTACTCAGTGGTCATCTTTTTGATAAGTGGGAAATGTTTTCTTTTTTTATCATTCAAGTTGTTATTCATTGTAAACTATATTACTTAGTTCTAAACCACTTTGTTTTTGTTTTGTCTCTCCCTTTCTCTCTCTTTTTCTATTTTAGGTGATTCTGGGTATCCACTGGCACCATGCCTGGTGTACTGCAAATGGCTGTGCAGGTAAAGAGGTGACATCTAGTTTTGAACTATGGATCATGACATTCAGGTTAGCATTTCCTTTCTTGTAAAAACCCCATAGAGTGTAACTGATGCCTGCAGTGATGTCTATGGATTTGCCCTATGTTGCATGGTCTGCTGTCACTGTTCATCAGACGTTCCCTCTCTTCTTTATTTTTTTCCTGAACAGGCATTCATATTACTGTTGGTAAAGCATTCATATTACTGTTGGTAAAGCATTCATATTACTGTTGGTAAAAGTCCTGCCTGAGTGCTCACTGACACCTACTGAGTGATGTCATAAGGAATAATTACATTTGTAATTCACAAGACTTTCATGTTAGGTGGTGTACCTTAGTCTGCACATAATGATTCTCATGAGGATGTAAATTGAATAAAGGTATTTTTTCATTATTTAACAAGTTCATACTTTAGTGGAAAATGCTGTAAATGCTTTTTCAGTATTATGCAATGCTTCCTCAATTTTACGATTGCAGATTTGAAATAGCTTAGTAGTAATTTTTTAAGTAACTACACATTGAATTAACTCATTTTCTCACACATCAGAATTTCTGTCCTCAGAGATGGAGATTAGATTCATCATTTATGCAGTACTGAGGGTGAAGTGGAAACTGTGCGAGTTTACATGGCAGGATAATATTTCACTCTTTTTTATTTTTAAGTTGTATGTTATGGGTATCAACTGTAATATTGCTGAATTGAAAGTTATGAAATGTTGTGGTAGGCCCTTTCTGGTATAAACCAGTGCAGTTTGAATGTTATGACATACAGCTTTCTTTCCAGATATTTCCTTTACTTGAAGGCAGTATCATTATTGAAATGAAACACATGCAGATGCTTGTCATGGTAATATGTTACAGTCTTCATTCATGCATTCTACAATTTGTTTTTTAAATTTTTAATTTTTTAAATTATTTTTATTAATAAACAATTGCCTTTAAATATTGACATTTCTGTGTGAATTCTAATTGAAATTGCATGAATTATGTAGTGTAAATCACAGCAGTTCAAGGATAAATGTGTCACACACATCTTCAAAAGATAGCATAGGTGAAGCTATATGAGTTCTTGAAGAGGGTAAGTCATGTAAAGAGGATGGTGACTTGCTGTGATGTTATGGCCTACTTTATGCCCCTGCTCCCACAGTCAATAAACTCACAGTGCTGTGGGCTGGGACCTCAAATGTGAAGTTGTTTTTTGTGTTGATGGATGCTGACGTATCCTGCATCAACTATGTTGTGTTTGCTCCCCTCTAGTGGTACCAGTACCAGTGCGAAATGATATGCCTCCAGGTGTTCAGACAATACTCTGCCCTCTTATCCTTCCATAACTGACTCCTATTTGAGTCTGGTAAGTCCTCACCTGTGTAAAAATGGAGGTGGACATGGATGCTTGGTATGTAACCAAAGTACGGTTAAATGTGATCATGGCATTATCTCTGATCTCTGCCATTTCCATGTAGTGCTGGATATCCTCACATACACCCCAGAGGACTCCAACCATTTGTAACTGACTCTCTGTGACAGTGCACTGAGCCTTAACAATGTCACAGCAGATTTGCTGCAGGGCAGCCAATGCTTTGTGTGTTTTCTTGCATAGCTGTGACAAATGCTTGCACCTGGCACCCCTTTGTAAAGCTATCACTTTGGACATTGCAACATCTAAATTTCTGCTATCATCCACAAGGTGCTTCTGTGGGTTTGGAAATACTGGTGTAGAGATACACTTGTTTTCTTCCTATACAGCCTGTAATGCAATGTCACCATATTCCTGACTTTGTAACCCAGTGTCTGTTCCTGCAGAGTTACTAACATGATGTGGGGTGTGAGATCCTGGCACTAATCTTGGGAACTGCATGTCATTTTCCTTAGGTTGTCTCATAAATATAACTATGTTATCATTATCATCATCATCATCATCATCATCATCAGGCAGTCTGCTGTGGATGTCCTCTAAATTTATTGGTATAATGAGATTGCATGTATCCGCTGCTGGCCCTGTAAGGAATTAGTTGAATACATTACTGCTCACATATTGGAGTACACTGATGTGTGCTGTGTAATATATTGTAGAAGGCACTTGCCATGCACACTGTGTTCATTTGTACCAATATGTGCTAAAGTGGATGGTTCACCTGTTAATAGCAATTGTCAGGTGTTACCTTTAACCACTGCATTTCATCCTTATGTTGTGTATGTGCATATAAGCATTTGTCCATGTGTATATATATATATATATATATATATATATATATATATATATATATATATATATATATATATATATATATATATATCTGTTCCCCCACCACTTCCCCCCTTTCTGTATATATATATATATATATATATATATATATATATATATATATATATATATAAATATGTATATATATATATATATATATATATATATATATATATATATATATATATGTATATGGTTCCACTTTAAATCATTGAATGTTCAGAACATCGGTGTTCTGATCATCGAGACCAGAACATCAATATTTAGAACATCGAAGGTTTAAAGTGGAAGTGCCAGGTAATTGAAAATGTAGAATTGTGGGTGTGTTTGCAGGGCAGCAAGGTGCCCTGAATGTTCTGTGTGTGTGTGTGTGTGTGTGTGTGCCATCTGAGTGTTGGCATTGCAGGTAGGGTACGGGAAATCTCCCGTTTAGCGCTACTGCATATAGCAGTAAATGGTAGATTTCCCTTACCCCACTGTAGTGCAATCTCGGAGTTGGAATATTAAAGTAGGGGGTGTGTAGGGGGTGCAGGGGGGAGAAGCCCCCCTGCATAACATAGTTTGTGTAATTTTTTTGGTGTTTGTGTGGTTCATTTTGAAACTTCGATGTTCTGAACATCGATGTTCTGGTCTCGATGATCAGAACGTCGATGTTCTGAACATTCATAGGTTCATAGGTTCATACTAGGCTATCTGCCCTAGGGCATTTATAAGCCTAGCCAGAGTGTGTTTGACTTTCGTCACCCATTTTAAATTAATTTTGCTATGCCTTTTTTTGAGGTTAGTATACTGTGCCTCTGTCTAACAATGACACAGAAGTGATAGCCGGGGTAAACCTACGATCTCCCATCCACTCATCAAGATTCCTCTTGAAGAGAGTCAATGTGGGACTCTGCCTAACCTGGACTGGGATTTTATTCCAGAGTGAAGGGAGCCTCTGGGTTATGAATCTGTCCCTCCAGCATGTCCTATTTACTTCAGTGCTGAGGTTCAAGTCTCGAGCGTAGCTCGATGGGATTTGGATTTTCTGAGGTGCAGCATGTCCATTAATTCCGGGTTGGACATGGCTTTATACATCAGGCACAGATCGCCTCTGAGCAGGCGGTATGCCACTGAGTAGAGCTGGAGTTTCTTTAACCGGCAGCATATGGCATCTGTTTGAGCCCTTTGATCCTCTTGGTGAGGTACTTTTGGGGTCTTTCCAGTTGCTGCAGGTGTCTGGTAAGGTACATCTCAAAAGGGGCATTGTACTCAATTATGGGCCTGATGAGGGATGAGTAAAGAGGCACGATGACCTCCCCTGATCTAGATGTGTATCCCTTCATGATTAGGTGGGCTATATAAAATGTTTTTCTAACCACTTTGGCCACGTGGTTGTCAAATGAGTGATTGCTATCAACTTAGGTCCCCAGGTCCCTAATGACTTCTTCTGTACTTAATGGATTACCACCTATGTGGTAATTTGTGGGCACTTTGTTTTTGCCAAAGGGGATGACTATACACTTTTTGGCGTTTAGCTTGAGGCCATGGCTCTGGCACCAGTTGTCTGTTTCTATGAGGCCCTTTTGGAGGATGCTTGTGTCGGCTGGAGAGTTAATTATGGCACCCAGTTTGCAGTCAGCTGCAAACTTGGTCAGCCACAGTCCTTCCGTGTTGGCCTGTACCACCGAGAAATATATACCGAACAAGAGAGGTCCCAGGACTGAGCCTTGTGGGATGCCACTTGTAACTGGTTTGGAGTCTGACATGGCTCCAGCAATTCTAACCATGTGGGTTCTGTCCTTGAGCCAGTTTGCAACCCATCTAGTGACAAAGGGGTTTATATTTAAGCTGGTGAGCTTATCTATAATGCCCGAGTGGGGTATTGTATCGAAGGCTTTTGCGAGGTCCAGGTAGGCTGTGTGGACCACCTTCCCCTCGTCAATGGCCTTGGTGACTGTTTCAAAGAAATTGACCAGGTTTAAGAGGCAGGATCTGCCCTTAACAAAGCCAAACTGGATAGGATCCAGTGTCTGTAGGTCCCCAATATCTTTATTTATGAGGTCCATGAAGATCCTTTCCATAGCTTTGCAGACCAAGCTAGTCAGGCTTATGGGGCGATAGTTTCCAGGATCCGTTGAGGCACCACCTTTGTGGAGAGGGACCACTGTTGCTGTACGCCACTCTTTGGGTACATATCCTGCAGTAAGGCTAAGATCGAACAGTAGTTTTATGTTTGGGTTTAGCTCTTCTTGGAGTTCATGTAGGACGCAGCCCGGGACACCATCTGGTCCCATTGATGCTGTGTTTTTTGCTTTGGAGAGGGCGGCTCTTACCTGAGCATCTGAGATGTCAGGGGGGAGCACTCTGTTGGGATAGATATTTGCCCTTTGGTGGGGGGGGGAGAAGTTTGCACTGAACCTGTCAGCTAGGATGTTGGCAATGTCTGCGGGCTCAGTGTATTTTTTGTCATTTTGGACTAATTCTGAGCATATCTGGGAATTCCCACCCAGGTTCCTAACATAACTAAAGAAAGCCTTGTGATTATCCTTAGTGTCCTGTGCAATTTTTCTCTCGAAGCTGGCCTTAGACGATTTTATGAGTGCCCGTAGTTTTTTGCTAATACTGATCAGAGATGCTTTCCCTTTTTGGGATTTTGCTCTATCATGTAGTAGCTTCCTCCTTCTACTGTATAGTTTGTTTATGGCTGGGGTCCACCAGACAGGACGCCTGCCTTTGGAGGATTGGGTCTTGGTTTTATTTGGGATTGCATGATCCATGCATTCCTGAAGGTGTTCATAGAATGCGTTTATAAAGGATTCTGCGGTCTGGGCCGTATTTTCCACAGGCCTGGGGGCTTTGAAGGATTTCGCCTCAGTTTTGAGGCGTGTGAAATTTGCTTTAGAGAAGTTTTTCACTGTGGTTTTCTGGGCAGGGGGTGGGGTGGGGATGTGAATATCCAGTGAGATTAGTTTATGGTCTGATCTTACCAGTGAGGGATACACTCCTGGTCTGGAGCATAGTGTCCCCATGTTGGTGATGATCAGGTCCAGTATGTTTTGCCCTCTTGTGGGAGTGGTAACAAGTTGTTCCATAGCATTTGAGTTTATAAATTCTAGGAACCTTTGGGCTAGGGTGTTGGAGCTAGAGTAATGCTCCCAGTCTATGTTTGGGTAGTTGAAGTCGCCCAATATAATGGTGTTTGGAGAGACCTTCATATTTTCCAGTATTCTCAGGAAGGCCGAGTGGGGTTCCTGTGTTTGGGAGGGTGGTCTATATCAGGCTATAAACTGGAAGGCAGTTTTACCCACAGTTAGTTGCACATGGATAGTCTCTGATGCTTCGTGCTGTGCCACCAACCTGGAGGTGTGGGTATCTTTGACGAATATTGATACTCCCCCTCCTTTTGTGGTTTGGTCCAAGTTTTGGGGCTGAAAAGCATGGTATGAGGTATAACCTGGTAGTGCTCGGGTGCTCTCGGGAGCCTTGAACCAGGTTTCTGTTACTGCACAGATATCGATGTTCTCCATGCTAAGGAGAGTTTCGAGTCCGTGCATCTTGAGGTTTAGACTTCTGGCGTTGAGTAGCATTACTCTTAGTTTCTTATCCCTTGTGATACCTATGGAGGTGGGTTTGTCTTTTGAGCCTTGCCTAAAAAGGCACTATGGGGGTAGCAAGAGCCTTTGCCAATATCTGAAAGCCCAGGGGTGACAGGTGCAAGCCGTCCCTAGCGAAGCATCGTGGCTTGTCGAGCATGTCATCCCAGGCTGACAGGCATTGGATCCCCTTTGAATGACACCAACACTTAAGCCAATTGTTGAAATTGATCATCTTGTCTTCATATTGTGGCATCATTCTTGGTGAGGGTAAGATGCTACTCAAGGTCAGGGTCATACCGGCCTGGGCTACATGCTCAGAGAGCTCCTCTATGTCTCTTTCCATGTAGTCCAGGGAGGTACATCTCAGGTAATTCACACCAGTATGGACAATGACTGAGTCATATTTGTACTTGCCTTGGAGTCACCTGAGTGCTTGTGTCATGTGGTGGATCCTAGCGCCCAACAGGCAGCTCACCGTGACCTTCTCCTTGTTCAGCCTGGTTAGCAGGACGTCAGTGTGCCTGACGATAGAGTCACCTATTAAAAGTGTATCAGGTGTGTTGTTTAGCCTTAAGGGCTGTGACTGTTCAGCACACTGGCTTTGTGAGCTATGTGTTGCACGTGTTTTGTTTTGGGGTAGCGGTTGCTTGGGTGTCTGCTTTGGAGGTCTCTGCTGTTTAGGCAGATTTTTATTTAGAGCCTCCGGGTATGTTTTTGTGTGTTTATGTGTTTGAAGTTTCAAAGTGAATCCATCTATATATATATATATATATATATATATATGTATATATACATTTCTCAACAGTTGTCTATTGCTACTGTAGATGTGGGTAGCAACCAGTGTCCATGCCACCAGTGTTATTGCCATCTGATTCATAATGATCCCTATGAATGGCGAGGACGTTGTTGGAGGCACCCCAGTACAGCTAAGGGTAATCACATTCTGCCTTGACTTGTATCTTCCATATTCTACAATATTATTGTCCCTCTGTGTTAATGTGCAGTTCCTTCTGCTAACAATATTTATATACATAACTACCTAGTTCCATGCCTTTGCCCTCCCAGCTAGTTTGGGTCCCCCTTTTCCAAAAATGCATTAGCCATAAGTCCTAAGGGTTGCCAAGAGGATGAAGTTCTCCTCATGAATAAAAGCTGTCCTTTCTCTGTCTGGATCCCTGCTTCTGCATCATCCATTTACCTAAAACAGCAAGTCACAGTGAAACTTTTGAAACATTCAACAGCCAAACAACACATCATTGAAAGTATGCCTGCTTTCATCACAAATAAATCAAATATATGAGTAGCAAAACATGTATATAGATATAACACCCATATTCATATACACACATACTGGAAGCCCAAATTAAGCCAGGTAATAACCTGTACAGCATCAACAACAAATTCATAGCAGTATTGCAAGCAGTTAACATTACACTGTCATCTTATGACATTCCTAACAGTTAACATTACACTGTCGTCTTATGACATTCCTAACAGTTAACATTACACTGTCGTCTTATGACATCCCTAACAGTTAACATTACCATGTCATCTTATGACATTCCTAACAGGTGTTTATCCTTTGTCTTCCACTTTTCTGTATTTATACTGCCAGTTTCCACTGCGGTTGTGGTGCTGTGGTAGCGTTGTCGCCTCACAATAAGACGTTGTCCTGTTCGATTCTCAGCTAGACTGTCTTCTGTGTGGAGACATGCATGAATGGGCGTACCTTCATTGAAGGTTGTGCATCAGAGCTGGCAACTCGGCATGTAAAAATCTACTGCCAATCATTAGCGGACTGGAGTTCCGCTGTGGCGACCCCTAACCGGGAAAAGCCGAAAGACACAACATACTGCCAGTTTCCATTTATTAGAGGCAGTCAGAAATCCCCCAGTAAAGCAGCATGTATAATGACACAACAATACATTTAAGAAAATGTAGTAGTCAGATTTCTGTAACTTCAAAGTATGTACTCATACCCCATGTATCATAATCATAAATGCCTTTAAAAATAATTTAAAATATACTTTTCACATTGCAATTATTCCCCAAACAATTTCAGTGCTGCTGTCACGAATTCCCATTTAGTGACACTCATGTTTTCAATAAATACATGAATCATTTGCACCTGTCTCACTGTTAGATCTGTAAAATACACATTAATCCTGGTAAAGTCTAGCTCAAATCCATATGAACTGTTTCAACTAATTTCTATTGTTTTTATTATTGTTTTCTGACTTGAATAAGCTGCTCATTTCCTAAAGCATTTTCTGCCTGTCTCAAGTGATTACAAGTTAATATATAGCAATCTTCAATTTATCTGCATACATTTATGGTAATTTATGCATGTTGCATGCAAATTAGACTTATTTATGCTTATTTTTAAATATACCTTATGTATGTACGCCTCACAGCAAGACGTTGTCACATTCAGTTCTCAGCTAGAGCGTCTTCTGTGTGGAGGCATGCGTGAATGGGCGTGTCTTCGTTGAAGGTTGTGCATCAGGGCTGGTAACTCGGCAAGTAAAAATCCACTACCAAACATTAGTGGACCGGAGTTCCACTGTGGTGACCCCTAACCGGGATAAGCCGAAAGAAACAACAACAACCTCATGTACGTAGTTGTGAATGTGTTTGCTGCAGCAGCAGCCCTAGTAATTTTCAAAATCCCTATGATTAGAAAAAGAACAATGGAATCAGATGTCGAGTCTTCCTATTCATGAAGTGTAATTAATGGCCATCCTGCATACTGTGATACTCTTTATTATCTCAGATCACTCAGTACTTAATATAAACTTATAATTACTTACACAGTGACATAGCCTTATGTAGTAAAACAAAAAAGAGTGATGTAAATGGACATGATTCTCAGTTATGCAATACTGAATAGGTTATACTTAAAGAGAGGCTTAATGCATGACTATCAGGTTTAGTATTCATGCAAAAAGAACAAAGTAAATCACAGTAGTTGACATAGAAGTAAGTAAGTTAAAAAGTAATGATTTCAAGTGTAACTTTTATTTACCATGGAAAGGAAATGTGAAAGTATTAGTTTAAAAATATGTGACAAAGCACTTTGGTAAAACTAAAGTGGCTGGTAATAGCAGTCTAGAAATGCTCCTACAGGGCATTTTTTTATGGTTACGTCATACCCTAGAGGGTGTGGCTCCAAATCTGTGCACCACAGCCCTGCATTTACATTCATCAATCTGGTACTTGCACTTTGAATAATGGCATCACTTCTGAAGGCAGGAGGCTGAGCTCCGAGCTTTTCTGACAAGGAGACAAAAGTAATGCTCTACCTTCTTTGAGATTCATAACCGAAAAAGACTTGAGTCCTCTATTTGTTGATCAGACTGGAAAAAAATTGACATTAGTCATGATATGAGTGAGCACCTGTCATCCCTGACAGGGATCACCCAATCTAGCCCTCAGTGCCGACAGGTATGATGACCTACATAAGCATAGGCCTGGCCAGCTGGCTGAATAGGTAGATCAGGTGACAGTGAGAAGGCCTGAGTTCTATAGTAATTGTTTCTTTTTTGTAAATCATATGAAAGATATGTTTAAAAAATACTATAAATACCTCATTATGATGATATGTACTAGAATAAATACATGTGTAACTGTCAATATGTACCTATATGTAATTGTATTACATGAGTAGGCATAAACATACCTGTATGCAGAGATAACATCTATACACAAATATGGAATGTTTATGTGACAACATACTTTTTTTTTAAATATATGTAAGTATGCATATGTATCTCTGTACAATAGAAAGGTACATCTGCATGAGAGCACTTACAATTACCTCTTCATGTATGTACTTGTATGTGTTTATACATAAAAAGTATTTATATTGTCTCATAATGTCATGTAAAGTAGGTGTTAGCTTAGTTATTACATGAACTACTTAGAGACATTTTTTGCAAAGAAAGGGTTTTGTTTGTACAGGCAAAAAGATATAGTATGACAATTGCATAACACAGTAATTTATTCCACAATATTAACGACAAATATAAGATGACTGAACTCAGTGAGCCAGCAGCCTTAGTCATAGTGGAGGATGGGAAGGGCATGGGAGTTAAATTAATAAGTGAATGACCAGTGCATAATTTAATGAGAAATGATCAGTTTAATTATTTCTGTATACATTACTGCATAAACCAGATATTTGCTTACACTTATTAATCAGCATATTATTAAAACACACTTTGGCATGAACTATATGTACTGTATCCATCTGTAATAGTAAATATGCTTTGTTTAATGAAAATTGACCTTGAAGGATGTTCAAACCTCCTTTCAGTTGTTACATTTTTATTTGTGTATAGCTCCTACCTTTGGAGGTAATGTAAAACTGTATTGCCTAAAGAAAATGCACATAATATTCCTTAAAACGACAACTAAGTATATATGCAAAGCATAGTGGAAAGTAGAACTACACTGAAAGTGTATGCCAAGTTCCAGTAAACACCCATCCCCAGTGAAACAAGCTGTACATTCATATAAAAGTGAAACAATTTTGGACGAAGATGCACTCCTACTATTTCAACTTACATTACAGAAGAAATATTAGCAGAGTTGAAATAGTTTTAATGATTGCATGACAATGTGTCCTTTACTGTTTTCATGCTTGATAACTGACAGCATATTTCAAAAATGAAAATAAATACTTAAAGAAATGAGCACACATACTAAGCCAGTGCAAGAATAACTTCAATACCTTTTTATTATGAGTATGTCAGAAATATTAAGGAACAAACATCTGCGACACACAACCCTGCTGTTATGTATTCTGTGTGTATCTGATGAGGAAATTGAATATAATTCAGCTGAACAGAACAGGAGATTGCTGAGGCTGACTGAGGGTACTTGTAAGTACGATTTAAAAATTATTTCTGTTAAAAAAAAAGAAATGTTAAGTAATAAATGTTGTTTTCTGTTTTTTTACTGATTTTGTCAGTATTACATTAATATCAAAATTATTTACAACATATGTTCAGGAAAAATAGCTGCTTCAGATTGTAAAAGCATACCTGGGAATGGAACATATAGACATTGTTTGCGTTCCTAAATAAATTACTGTCACTGCATGTCAAGTTCTACCACCGTTGTTGTGCAGTGAAGATGGGGTTATAAAGGTTCATTTGTTGCTAAATACTCTGCCAAACTGAAATCTAATCCAATGCACAGCAGAGTAATAACAGAGTACATGGAAGCAAAACAATCCCTATGTAAAACTAATTGGAGTGATGCATTCAGTTGATAAACTGCAGAAGGAATGTAGAAAGTTTTGAAAGAGAAATTGTTTGAATGCAAAAAAATCAAAAAAGTGTTTAACACTAGAATGTAGGCATACAATATCAGGAGGATATATTTCCATAAGAACAAAATGCTTGATTAAGGTGAGAGACAAAAAAATATACAAAAATGATGTAGTATGACTTTAAAAACCGAAATAAACAAGCTAGATGGACAAACTGAACACAGTTTGAGACAAGATCATGAAAAAATTGAGAAAATAATATATAAAGGTATTGAGCATGATATTTTATTTACCAGGAAATTCTGACTTGGAACAAAGCCAATTTTCAGCGGAGAAATGCTCCAGATGCATGTCTTTGAAACGTGAGAGGAAACCAGAGCACCCAGAAGAAACCCACACGAATGCAGGGAAGACATGCAGACTCTGCACAGAAGGTACCCCAGCTGAGAATCGAACCAGAGAACTTCTTGCTGTGAGGCTACCACTGCACTGTCCACAAATATGAAACTATTTTATATATACATAAAATGTGGTAGGAGAAAATACTTACAAACTGATAAACTGCGTGCAGGTTTTAAAATTTATTCTCAGGTGCTACAGATTATAGATATATTTACAAAACCATATGCAGAGCAGTTTGATTCCACAAAGGTGGTGATAAATTCTCCTAGTGATATCCAAGAAACATCAGATAGTGAAACCAAATTAGATTATATTAAAAAAGAACTACACAAACTGTATCCAAACAAAGCACAGGGAGGTGACAAAATTAGTAATAATGACCAGAGAATGCTTCTGCAAGAACTTAAAGTACCATTATTTGTTATTTACTAGGTCATATAAATATAGAGAGATTCCTCAAGTTTGGAGATGTGCAGTTGTTTAACCTATCTTTAAGGGAAAAGGGAGTTGGGAAAACTCAAAGTCATATAAACCTGTAAGTTTACTTTCATGCTGTAGAAAAATAATGGAGAAGGTTATACTGGATAAATTATAGTCAGAACTGGAAAATTTGGGATTTGAAACCATATATCAGCATGCATATGTTAAAAATAAATCTATTACCACTTATAACATGATGTTCTATAACTATATAATAACAGCTATGAATGAAAAAAATGTGCTGTGATGTACATTATATACTTATAACATCAGTATTTGATAGGCTCATGCACAAAACACTGATCAATAAATTAAAACAAAACTAGATATTGATGTGCTCTTGATAAGATGGATATGTGCATGGTGTACAAATATGACATGACAAATATCATACAGCAGTTGGACAGGTGAAATTTGAGGTTATAATCAGTTTGTCCTGCAGGACTCTATCCTAGGCCCATACTTGTTTAGATTGTATCTTTTATATCTACCTTTTTCATCAGATATGTTATACAGTCTGTATGCAGTTGACTTGAAATTTGGTAAACTGATTACATATGTTACAGCTAGGGCATGTCTGCAAAAGAACTTGACTAAATTGACCATTTGGGCACATGAGAATAATATGCTGATAAATACACTAAAAACTAAGGTTACGGGCTTTGGGAGACATACATTGAAAGGTGAATATTTAATGCAGCACACAGTGATTGAAACTGTAGAGTCATTTAAGGACATGATTATATGAGTAGTTCCAGCTTTGAGGTTTTGAGTAATCATATCAACAAACTGGTCAATGACAGTTATAAAACGATAGGTTGTATAAAATGATTAATAAAGTCTAGTTAATCTGAAATGATGAAGTCATTGTTTATTAGTTATATTAGACCCAGACCTTAGTATGGAATAACAATATGGAAACCTTATAAGAAAACAAGCATGAGTAAACTGGAAATATGTTCATAGGCTCATAGTGGGTTACTAGGCTAGTGGTCCTAGAGCCTTTATAAGCCTAGACATGTTAATTCCAGGTTGCCTAATAGTCCTTGGTTAGGTGGACCTACTTTACAGATCAGCACTGACTACCCCTGTCTGTGAGGGACATGGGTGCCACCCCCATTGTGAATTTGTGGTTACCAATCCAATTGTCCAGGTTGTGCTTGAATAGGGTCATTGAGAAGCTCTGCTTCACATAAATTGGAAATTTTTTCCAGAGCAGTGGCAATCTCTGGGAAACATATCTGTCTCTTCAGCATGTTCTGTTAATGTCACAGGCTAGGTTAAGATCCCTACAGTTAGTGACTCTAGTGCCATTTGACTTGTGTTTGTGCAGCATTTCCATCAGGTCGGGGTCAGAGACTGCCCTGTAGGCCAGACACAAGTCACTTCTCAGAAGACTATATGACACAGAGTACAGTGACAGGGCTTTCAGTCTATCCATGTAGGTTATGGTTTGGAGGCCCTGTATTTTGTTAATGAGAACCCTCTGTAGTCTCTCCAGTTGCTGCAGCTGTCTGGTGAAATACATGCAGAAGGGAGCATTGTACTCTGTTAATGGTCTGATTAGGGTCGAGTAAAGTGGGGTTATAAGATTCTTAGACCTGGATGTGATGCCCTTACTTATGAGATGCAGAATTTAGAAGGCTTTCCTTGCCACCGTGTAAATCTAATGGTCTAAGTTCAGATTGCTCTCAACCTGTGTTCCTAGACCTGGGATTGACTGGGTTGGAACTTAGTGGGTTGCTGTCAATATTGTAATTAGTGGGGAATTCTGCTTTGTTTGTGTTAGCCCCTCCTTTAATATGTTTACATCACTGTGGAATTCAATGATTGTTCCTAGTTTACAATCATCAGTGAACTTTGTAAGCCAAAGGCTGTCTACTTTAGCTTGAACTTCCAAAAAATAGATTCCAAATATTAAAGGGCCCAGTACAGATCCTTCCGGTATGCCACTGGTGACGGGTCTACTAGTAGAGGTGGAGTCACCAGCTTTAACAGTATGTGTTCTGCTGGTGAGCCAATTAGCTACTTATCTAGTGATGTAAGGGTTAACACCTAGCTGGGAGACTTTTGCAATGATATCTGAGTGGGGAATTGTGTCAAAGGCTTTGGCTAGATCCAGATAGGTAGTATGCACTGTCTAACCTTCGTCCAGGGCTTTGATGACTTTCTCAAAGAAGTCTACCAGGTTCAGTAAGCATGTTCTTCCCTTAACAAAGCCAAACTGGGTTGGGTCTAGAGTTTGATGGTTACCTATGTCCTTGTTGATAAGGTCCACGGTAATTCTTTCCATGGCCTTGCAGATGAGGCTGGTTAGACACATGTGTCTATAGTTTCCAGGGTCAGTTGATGGTCCCCCTTTATTCAAGGGATTACTGTTGTTGTTCTCCATTCTGCTGGTACAAAGACAGTTCTCAGGCTATGCCTAAAGGGAATGACAAGTGTGTCAGCTAGGTCCTGTTTTAGATTGCTTAGTAAGCAACCTGGGATGTTATCTGGTCCGACTGAGGCCATGTTTTTGGCCTTGGGAGTGTGGATATGACTTGATCTCTAGAGATACTAGGTAGAAAACTGGTGTCAGGTATGCTTTTGGGTATGGCTTGTGGGGATAAGGGGGTGAAGTTGGCACCAAATCTGGCAGCTATCAGGTTGGCAATTTCTTCTGGTATAGTGTGAGTGGTACCATCTACTACCCATTTGGCACATATCTGGGCACTCCCTTTTAGATTTTGGACATAGTTAAACAATGCTATATGACTGTCTTTGGTTAGTGATGCTATTTTAGCTTCATAGATAGCGTTAGAGGACTTTGCAAGACTTCTGATTTGCTTGTTCAATCTGTGGAGGGAATTCTTCTTCTGCAGAGGCAGTTTTCTCTTGTTCTTGAACATTAGTTTCTTCCCTTTATTATACAATCTCTTTATATTAGATGTCCACCGAGGTGGCTTGTTTTTTCAGGAGGGCCTGGTTTTAATCCAATCAGGTACAGCTGAGTCTATACAGTTGCTAAGATGATTATACAAGGCATTTGTGTACATCTCTGCAAAGGAGTCGCTATTGCCTGTGATTGCAGAGGGTATACTATCACTTAGTAGGCTGTAGTTTGTAGAAGTTCCTTAGTTTTTCTGCTCCTTTGGGGGTCCGGGGTCCAATAGTTACTTTGAACAAGACTTATTTATGGTCTGACTTTACCAGGGAGGGCATCACACAGGGTGCAGTGCAGTGACCACTGATATTGGTGAGTACTATGACAAGGATATTAGACCCCCTTGTGAGGGTGCATACTGTCTGTTCCAGAACATTTGCATTGACAAATTCCAGGAACCTTAGGGCGAATATGTTTGAGCTTGTTACCAAGTTGATGGAGGGATAATTGAAATCTCCCCATGACTAAGGTGTTGGGCTGTATGGTGACTGACTCCAGTAAGTCCAGGTAGGTGGTGGGCTTTTCTTGGTTCATGGAGGGGTCTCTATAGCTAGTAATGATGTGATAGGGTGTTTTGCCTATAGTTAATTGGGCATGGAGTAGTTCAAGAGAATCGTACTGTTTGACCAATCTGGAGGTGTACTTGGCTTTAATGAAGATGGATACACCTCTACTTTTGGTTCTTTCATGCTCATTCTGAGGTCTGAATGTGTGGAAGGCATTGTAACCTTCCACTGCTGGGGTGCTCTTCGTGGCCTTGAACCATGTTTCAGTGACTGTACAGACATAAGCATCTTCCAAGGTGAGGAGTGCTTCAAGGGAGTGCAGTTTTGTGTTTAGACTGCTACCATTATGCAGCAGAACCTTGACTTTGTCTCAGGTGGATTTTGCTATGTTGAAAATTTTGTTGTTTTGACATTGCCTAAAAAATGCATTATGGGAGAGGCAAAGACCTTAGCCAGTATCCAAAAGCCAAGGGAGACAGGTGTAGACCATCTCTGGCAAAGCAGCGTCGCCTGTCAGCCTTGTCTTCCCAAGTTGACAAATACTGTATCCACTGGACTGACAGCAGAAGCTAAGCCAATTGTTGAAGAACATCATGGCATCATCCTGGGTGAAGGTAGAATGCTGCTTATGGCTAGGGTTATACCTGCCTGGGACACATAATCTGAGAGCTCAGTCATGTCTTTCTTCACATAGTCCAGGGAGGCACGTCTCAAGTCATTCACCCCAATATGAACTATGACAGAATGGTCATAATGGTATTTGTTATTAAGTAACCTGAGTGCATGCATGATCTGACGGATCCTGGCACCTGATAGGCAGCTGACCATGACATTCTCCTTGTCCAGCCTGGTGAGGGGGGACATCTGTGTGCCTCACTATGGAGTCTCCTATGACCAGGATAGTAGGTTTTGAGGTGTTTTGCCTTAGCACTTATTTAGTGAGACACTGATACATGTGTTGTTATGTGCAATAGTTTCTCTACATGTTGAGTTGTCTGCAGATAATTTGTGCTTGGGAGGTCTATGATCTTTTGATAGGCTTCTAGTGAGTACCACTATGTTTGTGGGTTCATGTGTTTTGTCCTGCACTTGTGTGAGAGGTGAAGTGTATGAGCTGACAACCTGTTTGGTGTCTTGTTTTTTGTTATGTGAGAGGATTGTTTCCAAATTGATAGTGTAATTACATCTCTCACACACAGAATTTGTTTGTTTCAGGACTAAGTGGTTGTCAGTATACATGAGGCAATTACTACATTGCCTCAGGATCCTCAAATGAATCAGGCTGGCCGGAGAAATGATGGGAAGGTGACCATCCATAATGGCAGGTTGATACCATAGTACCATTGGGGAGAGGGTAAGTTAGATTAGTTTGTGATGTAGGAATAACAGACAGGCTTATTCTGTTGATGGTTTAGGGTGAAGAGCTGTGGCAATGCTGCTTAGTGTGCAGTTGAGTTGCCCGCAGAGCAACAGGAGACATGGGAGGGTTCTACCAACAGACGTCTAGGGAAAATTTAAGTTTTCAGGCTTTTATGTCTATACAGGGCAGAGCTAACCCCTGTTGTGCAGTAGAGTGGAAATATACCAAGGGCATCCATGGATGTGAAAATTAAGTTAATATGAAAGATTAAAATATGTGAACTTGTACAGTGTCTCATATAGATATTTAAGAGGTGACTTTATTTGGGTACATAGGGCATTTAGAGACAACTACCTCTGGGAATATTTGGGGTTATTAAAACATAATACAGAGTCAACAGACATCCTATGTAGCAGATTCTATAGGAATGAAAAGTGTACTAATTGGTTTTCTGAGAGAGTAGCTGATGCATGGAATAGACCACAAAATTACATTAAAGCAAGCGTTAGTTTAGATATTTTTAAGAACAGCCTGGACACTTATTATGGGAACAACTGTTCTAGTATATTGGCAGGCTAAAAGGGCATTGTTGCCAGTGCTTGAAATATTTCTATGAATGTATGTATTTATAACTGTAAGAGTAATTTATATAGTAAGATAACAGAAAAAGTAAAATGCTTTCGGTACCCTGTTGCAGGAAAATCCTTATCAGGCAGAAATTTGAAATGTATAACAATTTCTAATGTTGAACCAGCATATCTCAGTAGAATTAATAGAATGCAATTGTAAACATCAACACCACTTGAGAGCAATATATTGATTGTTCCCATGTATCCATAACCATTTCCTAGAAATGTTTTTTCAATAAAGATTTAATTAATTTAAAAATTTATTGTTAATAAAGATTGGAATGGTACATAACATTATGTGAGACTTTATTTTCTGCATTTCTTCTTTGTCTGTCCCACCAACCATTTTTCTCTCTTTTAATTATCCTTTTTTTCTTAGTTTAATTGTACATTCCTTTGTCCTTCTTTATTTCTTTTCTTCCATTTCTGCTCATTTTTCTACATTTTCAGAATCCTTAGGAGCAACCCAACCATGTGCTTTTCAGTTCAGGAAGCATTCACCCTCTGCTCATCTATGGCATCTAAGGGATGTCCTCACAGGGTCGGAGTGGTAGCACTGGTCCTGTAATCACCCTGGCATGTGATAGTCTGGCAAGCCTTACTGACAATGGGCTTCAGGACTTGGTTGAGGACATGTTGGAGCAGGTACTGGAGAGATGTCTTCAACCAGTCCAGGATGCTCTTCAGGCTAGATGAAAACTCATTGCCCCACTTGTAACCATACAGTGCATTACCACAGGACCTACACCCTCAACACTGAGGTCCTCCATCAGGAAGTGGAAATGTTTGAGGTCCTGTGGACTGGGGGTTCTCCTGGGCTAAACTCCTCATCCTCATGCTGACCTTCCCTTATCCCTCTCTTACACACTCTTACTTACTTCCCACCAAAACTATCTTCTTACATGAAAAAAGTGAAAAAACAGAGGTCTGTCCCACTACAAAACACAGTCACTCCAAAGCAGTTGCCTACACAAAAGTACTTTTCAACATAACCTCATCAGACAGTACAAAAACTGAACTTGCTACTCAGACCAAACTTCTAGACATAATCATCAGTGAAAACATGAATTTTGACTTTCAAATAAAACAGGCAGCTAAAAAAACACCAATAACTCAGCTCCTACTACATGAACAAACCATATCTGGCTGATAATGCCAGAAAGCACAATGCCTCAATCCACCTTCTTCCTGCACTCCTGTATGCCACTCCCATTTTCACAAACTTATAATCTACACAAAAAGGTCATCTAGAACAATGCAATAATAAATTGCTAGATACACAACTAACTTACATCGTAGAGCACACTATTGCCTGGCCCTTAAACTGTTAAACTGGACAGAACTACCACACTAGCATAACCTTCTCTCTGTTAGAGACAACCTGGAGTCTCATTAACAAACCAGAAAACTGTCTGTCTCTAAACAGTTATCATATACTACTCCACTAATAGAATTCTATGTTCCACAGACAAACAGCAACTTCTAGTAACCAAATCAACTCAACAGGAGACTGCCTATACACCAGCTACATCTCCAAAAAGTCCAATTCCATCCCTTTTCCTCTCAAATTAGTAATGTAAAACCATATAAACTACAACTAAAAGCACGCCTAGGGTACTCTTGTCTGTGTTCCTGCACTTCCTCAAGCTACACCCAACCTTACACCTCCTTCCTACAGATAACTACAACCATACTTCCTCCAAATTATTTTTCCAATCAACCAGGCCTTGTTGCCCACTTTTTCCCCTCGCTCATGGTGAATCCAAAACAATTCTAAAATAAATGTTGCTGATACAAATATACTATTACAATTATTAGCACTGTTGCTGTATTACTACATAATATTTCTTCACACAGCTGATTTCATGAATCTAAAACTGATGTATGCATACAAAATCTATCACCACTAATGGTATAATGTAATGAGAATTAGACTCTAAATACTATGCATTATAATGTGAATGTAACCCTGCACGCTCCAGCAATCCACAACCCCTTTTCCCATTTTTCCACTTGGGGTCAGAGTGTCACTTTAACAGTGACAATCATCTAGAGCCAAGGTTTACACTGCCAGGTGGCTAGCCCTGCCATGGTAGTTCTTCCACACCACACACTCATACCTACGGCCAAGTTAGTGTCCAGTCCACCTATTGCATGTTTTTGGAATGTGGGAGGAAACTGAAGCACCTAGAAAAAACAACTCAAATATAGGGAGGACATCTAGACTCTACACAGATGGCACTCCAGCTGAGAATCGAACTGGGTAACCTCTTGCTGTAAGGCAACAATGCTATCCACTGTGCCACTGTAAACCCTGCACATTGCATGTAAAAAATTATCAAATTGCATTATTTTTGTTAAACAGAGATTTGCCATTTCTGTATACTGGATCTATATTATATCTATGAGTGGTATTCATAGTTCTGAGGTTTGCACTTTCAAAATGGATGTCAGCAAAGAGTGCTGCTATGGATATATGCAAATAAACTAAGTGCAGGTTGTTTGCAATGATGAAGTAAATGTGAATGCAAAAGTGTAAAGTAGCTGAAGATGATCCTTCATTAAGTGCAAAGTATGTGAAAATGTTAGGCTTCATATGCTTTCATACATGCATGGCTACTGTGGGTGAACAGGGTTATGTGCAAGAATGCATGAAATAGGGTAACAGGCAGACAGTACAGCTTTTGTTGTTCACTTTTAAAAAATATAAACAGGTTTAATATGTTTTATATAGGGGTATCCTTATGTGGACACCCTGTTGTTTGTTTTAAAGAATACAAAGGGGAAGACAGGAAACACTGAAAAAGGGACGGCATAACAAAGAGAGACAAAAAAAAACATGAAGAAGGTTGTGCTGGAGGAGGTGGGAGAGGAGGGGTACTGTAATTAATTAATTGTTTAGGGTTTAGAAGTAATTGAGAGTCTGATAGATGTGTTTTATGGGCTATAAGGAATCTTGAGCTATTTCTTACAATGTTTCCATGGTTTGTACAGAACAGATCAAGGTGGAATCATTTGCTTTCTGGTCTATGTGGGCACGATTACTTGCTCTGCATGTGATTTATGAATATATTTAAAAATGAAGGTGAAAGATGGACCCTTGAGAAACTTCAACAGATATAGAGAGGAAACTGAGAATTAACTTTGCCATTTAACTGCCTAACATCTATTGGCCAGGCATGTGAAGCAACAACAACTCTTCCCATGACTCCCCTGACAAATATTACAAGTTGTACCAGAAGTATAGCTGGTTCAAGCAGTACCCCACCCATTAAAAAAAGAACAAAAAAAAAAAACAAAAACAAACAAACAAAAAACACTTCACTGTAGTAAGTTGATTGCTACATTTTAAGTGATCAGCTTATCGCAGTTAGCATTACATCCCTCTCCCCGCCTGACCCAGCCATTTAGGTCCTGTTTATGTGCCCTGCCTCCAACCCTCCTTCAACATGTTTAAGGAAAAAAAAACTTCCTTCTTTTAAACTGTAGCAAATTACTGCAAATGTAGCAAACAGTTGCTACAGTTTATGCTTTGCCTGCATGGAGTTCTACAGCGCTCAGGTTTTATTAAAAAAAGTTTGCTTTTAAACTGTAGCAGCTGCTTCAGTTTTAGACTACAGACACAGCTGGTATTACATTAAAGAGAAATTGTGGTTGGCTGATCGCACCCACAACACTATGTGCCCAGGGCAGGTGCCCCTCTCACCCAATCCTAGCTATGCTACTGAGTTGTGCAATGTCATGGACATTGGTACCCTAATCACATCCCATGGATTAAACACTGACTTGGCTAGCTTTTTGACATAGATGCTAATAAATAATTGCTGATAACTAATTTAGCCAATGAGGTACGGTATTTCCAGATGAAATTATATCTGAAATCAAGAACTTCTTTCTAGGCAAACTGTCTCAGACCCCTGAAGCATGCAATCTTTCAAAAGTCATCCTCTTTAAATGGCTTCCCAACTTTAGCTGTCTTTTCACACACCACATAACTTGCCAGAAATGATGACAAGTCAATGAAAAATATAATCAGCAGTCCACGTCTCCTAAAACTGTTGGTGTTTAAGATCAACTTTTCTTTTTAATAAGGTCTTACTTGGAGTGGTCATAATTGTTGGCTGAACACAGACAAACATCTGTTCATTGAAGAGAAAATATTGAAGACGCTCTCTCTCCTTCCTGCCTTTACTGCATCTCCCCCCAAAAAAAATCTCAGAAATTGCCACTAGGTAATAATACATTTCACCTTGGGTTGTGATACCACACACACACACACACACACACACACACACACACACACACACACACACACACACACACACACACACACACACACACAAGCACCATGCACGCACACACACATACACACTCATACTAAATTTATTCTTTCGGCAATGAAACGGACGTTTTTTTTTAAATGCACGTGAACACACACACACGCACACACACACACAAACACACACACACACACACACACACACACACACACACACACACACACACACACACACACACACACACACACACACTGAAAAAATACATTTTTGTTTTTAGAACTAACTTACACTTTAGAAGTCTAGAAGTATTGTTGCAGTATAACTCAGGCTGCATTTTGATGTTCAATCTGCAGGAATGCCAGATGTCATCTTAATGTATACTAGTCTTGCTATTCATTTAACCTTGTAGTGCACATGTATGTCTGACCCATGACCCTTTGCAAGAACTATGGGAAGTCCAGCAGGGACTTTTAAAGTGACAGGCTTAATTTTTGAAAATAAATAAATAAAATAAATAAATAAATAAATAAATAAATAAATAAATAAATAAATAATAAATCTCAGTTATTATTGTAGGCTGGATTACATGCAACTTCTCAATCTCTCTGTAGGCTGGTTGCTTTATTTTTTTTACTTCCTTGCAGATGTCCATTAGCTGCCACCAGCCAGTCTGCTGGACCCCCTGACCTATGTCTAGTGCCAATTTGGAGACTGAGGATACTGGTGCAGAATCATACTGCTGCTGCAGAGTCTGCCCTTACATCACAGCCTGACTGATCCCTGCAAGCTCAGCTATGGATGACGTCTAGAAGTGCATGTGCTCTTCACATATGTACAACTCCCCAACTACTTGCAATATGGAGCTCTCCAGGCTCTTAATACTGCTGTTGCAGTGGGACTAAGCAATGTGTCTTCCTCAGGATGGGTGAACTGGTATTGGCCTCTCACTCTCATCTTCCCCACCCAGTTCATCCAGTTCCCATGCTACTAGTTGAGTATGTATCTTCTGAGACACTAATAGGTAATTACCCTTCTGTGCCTCATGGCCAAGCCAGGTTTGATGCTGCTTGTTCTGAAGCTGAATCTGGGCTGTGGGCTGTCAGTGTGAGACCCTGATCTAAATGGATCTTTTTGAAATAAGGGAATAATATAGGTTAAAGAATTACAAACCTTATGAGGAAGTCATAAAGTGCTATACTTAGAAGCACAACAGTAAAATGCAGTCTGGAAAATGGCAAACTTTACAATGATGCCTTATTTTATTCACTTTAGTTTTATATGCAGAACAGGCACATTTTATCAACCAGAGCAGATGCTGTGGACATTAATTAATAAAGATGTGAACACATTTATCTGGGAGGGGAAGATGGCAAGAGTTAAGTGGGATAAGTTGATCCTCCCAGTAGAACAAGTTGGTTTAGGATTAATTGATTTGAAGGAATACCTTAGAGCTGTAGAGTAAAGGCTCATGTACGTAACA
The DNA here is from genome assembly GCF_019279795.1 of Protopterus annectens. Classification (NCBI taxonomy): domain Eukaryota; kingdom Metazoa; phylum Chordata; order Ceratodontiformes; family Protopteridae; genus Protopterus; species Protopterus annectens. The sequence goes on from NC_056741.1 coordinate 154,296,061, forward strand.
CATAATTCAATGTAGAGTGGGATGATGATGAAGTGGAAAGGACAGTTCAAACAATAAGGAGAGAGTGGGAGTTTGGATTCAGATCCTTAAAAAAATAGTAACAGCCTTACAGAATATTATATTCATTAAGTTGCAGAAAGTATGCTAAGAATTAAGCCAATATGGGAATGGAGAAAGGAGATTTTCCATTAATGGTGACTGCAAGTAGAGGTAGAGAAAATAGGCAAGGGGTGGAATTTAACAGAGAAAACTGGCAAAGGAACCAAGGTATTGGCAGCAAATGACTAGAGAGGGAAAGGTAGTAGAGTGGGACAAGGTCAAGAAGAAGTATGGGCTGCAAGTTAGAGATCATCTTCCCTACCACGGATTGACGACAGAATATAGGCAGACAGAAAGGGATAGGGGAGTCCTAAGTGAAAGACCTGCTCTGGTAGAGTTTTTAGTCAAATCTAGAATGGAAGCTGCTATTAAAAAAGATAATTAGCAGGACATATAAAATATTAAATGATAAATGTAAAAATTAGACAGAGGAGTTTAGAAAAGATTGGGAAGAAAGAGTGAAAAAGCAATGGAGCAAGGGGAATGGAAGCATGTGTATGGCTCCCAAATATGCAACAAAGTTAAGAAGGTTTAGGAGTTTTGGTTGGAAGTGTTTGCATAGGTGTTTTTATACCCCAAGCAGACTTCAAAGAATTTTTCCTCAGGTAGATAGCATGTTGGAGGTATGAGGGGCAAGAAAAATATAACTATGAACATGTTTTTTTTTTAGGGAGTATAATGGGTTGGCAGATTTAAAAATAAAATCCATACAGAGTACCAGTGGCAGCTGGTGACTTCAAATCAAAGGAGGGGGGCTGCAGGAGACAGCTGAATGGGTGGGGTCAATGGGTAGGGGTGTGGCCATCTAGAAAGGGGAGGAGCAATGGTCAAAACCACAAAAACTGTAACTTTAATTAAATACGCTGCACTGGGTGCCAAACCATCATTATGCGAGTCCAATCAAGACAAAATGAAGTGTAGAAGAAAAAAAAATATTTCAATGCATTGGCTGCATGACAGCTTACTTAATATCTAGATGGAAACAAAAAGGCTGTAAGGCATGAAAAAATAAATTACTTTTTAAATAAATTACTGGAATGCCAGTCAAAATCAAGTATAAGAAAGCAAGCAGCACTCAACTCAAACCACTTTTCCTTGCACTGCAGTTCTAATTATAGATTCGTACTAAGCTAACTGCCCTTGCGAGCCATTTTAAGCCTAGCCAGTTATCCCTTGTGATACTCAAGCCTTGCACCTTGTGTTTGTAAGGCAAACACCTTAACCATCAAGCCATTATAATGTATATTCAGCTTTATTAAAGTACCAAGTAACATGCTGAAAGTAGCAATCTCTGTGATACCCCAACTTGTAAAAATTTTTCTTATCCAAAAAAAGACCTGCTGCCTGACAACAACTATCTACTTGTTTCATGGGAAAAACATGATCAAAGTAAAAAATGAAAAGCAAACAAGAAACAAACTCAAGATACATTGCTTAAAGGATTACTGTACTGGTAATGGACCACACATAGGTTCATAGATGATAGATTGGCATTCTGTTTGGTTTACAGGTAAAGCCTGCAAAGATGACAGCAAGTCTCCAGCAAACATAATGAGCTTCTTAAAATAATGTAATCCTGTCCTTTATTACAAATACTGTTGTATGCATTTCAATATCCAAGGCTTATACAATATCTAGTTATGCAAGTATTCTCTGCATGGCAACAACAGAAAGGCTTTCAGTGTTGGCAATTCTTTAACAGTATGCTTATTAAAGCTTACTTGCATCTTACAATCTCAGACAAGCTTACCTGATGGTCATTAAAGCATTGCTACTTAAACACAGAGCAACAGGCACTTTCTGAGTAATAATAAGCATAAATCAAAAACCAGAACATTCTGCAAATTCAAGGACAGAATAAAAGTAGTACTTGTGTCTACCTTGGATGGGGGGATACTCTGCACATTTAGACTGCATAACTGCTCTTTGCCTTGCTTGGACACATCCAGAGTCACACTACATGGGGGAGTGGGGTGCAACAAGTATGTCACAATTTGAAATGTCTGTGGCTGACTGTGATGGTCCTGACACATTTGTCATACCTCTCAACCTCAGAGCAAGAAATTTGGACAAAGCCATACATAGAAGTGGGACAAAGGCCCAAAAATAAGGACAATTTTTAAATATTGCTCTTATAAACTTAGAAAGATAATGAAAAGTTCTCCGCATCAGTACTGTTAGCCAACAGGGTGCTGGCAGAAATTGGGCTACTGTTGGCCGAAGGAGAAGAGGAGGGCGAAGGCATGCCAGAAGGCAGCAAGATAGGAGGAAGGTTAGGAGTGTAGCAGTGAGGGTAGGAACTTTGAATGTTGGCAGTATGACTGGTATAGGAAGAGAGCTAGCTGATATGATGGAGAGAAGGAAGGTTGATATATTGTGTGTGCAAGAGTCCAGATGGAAGGGAAGTAAGGCCAGGTGTTTAGGAAACGGATTCAAATTGTTTTATCATGGTGTGGATGGCAGGAGAAATGGGGTAGGGGTTATACTAAAGGAACAATATGCCAAGAGTGTTTTAGACGTGAAGAGAGTGTCTGACCGAGTGATGTTTATGAAGCTCGAAATTGATGGTGTAATGATGAATGTTGTTAGTGCATATGCTCCACAAGTTGGGTGTGCGATGGATGAGAAAGAGAAATTTTGGAGCGAGTTGGATGAAGTTGTGGTGAGTGTACCCAAGGGTGAGAGACTAGTGATTGGAGCGGACTTTAATGGGCATGTTGGTGAAGTGAACAGAGGGGATGAGGAAGTGATGGGTAGGTATGGTGTTAAGGAGAGGAATGCAGAAGGTCAGATGATTGTGGATTTTGCGAAAAGGATGGACATGGCTGTGGTGGAGCATAGGGTGACGTACAAGAGTGGAGGAAGATGCTCACAGGTTGATTATATACTATGTAGGAGGGCCAGTCTGAAGGAGACTGGAGACTGTAAAGTGGTGGCAGGGGAAAGTGTAGTTAAGCAGCATAGAATGGTGGTATGTAGAATGACGTTGGTGATCAAGAAGAGGAGGAGGAGTGTGAAAGCTGTGCCAAGGATTAAATGGTGGAAGTTAAAAAAGGGTGATTGTGAAGTGGAGTTTAGGGAAGAGTTAAGACAGGCACTGGGAGGCAGTGGAGAGTTACCGAATAGCTGGGTAACTACAGCAGAACTAGTAAGGGTGACTGCTAGAAAGGTGCTTGGTGTGACATCTGGACAGAGGAAGGAGGACAAGGAGACCTGGTGGTGGAATGAGGAAGTACAGGAGAGTATACAGAGGAAGAGGCTGGCGAAGAAGAAGTGGGATTGTCAAAGAGATGAAGAAAGTAGACATGAGTATAAGGAGATGAGGTGCATGGCAAAGAGAGAGGTGGCGAAAGCTAAGGATAGGGCATATGGAGAGTTGTACGAGATTGGACACTAAAGAGGGAGAAAAGGACCTGTACCGATTAGCTAGACAGAGGGACAGAGCTGGGAAAGATGTGCAGCATGTAAGGGTGATAAAGGATAGTGAGGAAAGGTACTCACAAGAGAGGAGAGTGTGTTGAGTAGATGGAAAGAGTATTTTGAGAGCCTGATGAATGAAGAGAATGAGAGAGAGAAGGTTGGATGATGTGGGGATAGTGAATCAGGAAGTGAAACAGATTAGCAAGGAGGAAGTAAGGGCAGCTATGAAGAGGATGAAGAATGGAAAGGCTGTTGGCCCAGATGACATACCAATGGAAGCATGGAGGTACTTAGGAGAAATGGCAGTGGAATTTCTAACTAGATTGTTTAATGAAATTTTGGAAAGTCAGAGGATGCCTGAGGAGTGGAGAAAAAGTGTTTTGGTACCTATCTTTAAGAATAAGGGTGATGTGCAGAGCTGCAGTAACTACAGAGGGATAAAACTGATTAGTCACAGCTTGAAGTTATGGGAAAAAGTAGTGGATGCAAGGTTAAGAAGGGAGGTGATGATTAGTGATCATCAGTATGGTTTCATGCCAGGAAAGAGCACTTCAGATGCAGTGTTTGCTTTGAGTATTGTTGGAGAAATAGAGAAGGTCAGAAGGAGTTCCATTGTGTCTTTGTTGACTTGGAGAAAGCATATGACAGGGTGCCTAGAGAAGAGTTGTGGTACTGTATGAGGAAGTCGGGAGTGGCAGAGAAGTACGTAAGAGTGGTACAGGATATGTACGAGGGTAGTGTGACAGTGGTGAGGACTGCAGTGGGAGTGACAGATCCGTTTAAGGTGGAGGTGGGATTACATCAAGGATCAGCTCTGAGTCCTTTCTTATTTGCATTGGTGATGGACAGGTTGACAGATGAGATCAGACAGGAGGCCCCGTGGACTATGATGTTTGCAGATGACATTGTGATCTGTAGTGAGAGTAGGAATCAGGTAGAGGAGACTCTGGAGAGGTGGAGATATGCTCTAGAGAGCAGAGGAATGAGGGTCAGCAGGGCTAAGACAGAATATATGTGTGTAAATGAGAGGGAGGATAGAGGAATGGTGAGGATGCAGGGAGTAGAGCTGGTAAAGGTGGACGAGTTAAAGTACTTGGGATCAACAGTTCAGAGTAATGGTGAATGTGGAAGAGAGGTGAAGAAGAGAGTACAGGCAGGGTGGAATGGGTGGAGAAGAGTGTCAGGAGTGATTTGTGACAGACGGGTACCAGTAAGAGTGAAAGGGAAGGTCTACAAGAGGGTAGTGAGACCAGCTATGTTATATGGGTTGGAGACAGTGGCATTGACAAAAAGGCAGGAGTCAGAGCTGGATGTGGCAAAGTTAAAGATGTTAAGATTTGCAATCGGTGTGACTAGGATGGATAGGATTAGGAATCAGTATATTAGAGGGTCAGCTCATGTTGGACAGTTTGGAGACAAAGCAAGAGAGACGAGATTGCGTTGGTTTGGGCATGTGCTGAGGAGGGATGATGGGTATATTGGGAAAAAGATGCTAAGGATGGAGCTGCCAGGTAAGAGGAATAGAGGAAGGCCTAAGATAAGGTTTATGGACGTGGTGAGAGAGGACATGCAGGCGGTTGGTGTGACAGAGCAAGATGCAGAGGATAGGAAGAAATGGAAAGAGATGATCCGCTGTGGCGACCCCTAACGGGAAAAGCCGAAAGAGAATGATGATGATGATAAACTTAGAAAGATAATAGAATAGTAGGTCTTGCATTAGTATGAATTTTCTAAAGGGTATGAAATCTGAAACTCAAATGTCTGTCATTATTTTTTTTAACTTCACTCTTTAATGATTTGCCACTAATTTGCCAAAAAACACAATTTTATGAAAAATGGACCAAAAAATGTGATGCAAAAATATAAAATAACCACACAATACAGCTGGGAACCTGTCAAAGAAGGGACACTTTTTTAATATTAGTACTGCTAACTTGAGCAGCTGACAAAATAAAAGAATCTACATGCATTTCTGAAATAAAAGTAATCTATAACTTTGATTATTACAGTTATTTCTTAATTGTAAACCCTCCACGTTTTCTTCCAAAATTGTCATTTTGCGGCAGGATTATTAGGGGAAGAGCAACATTTTGGGCCAAAATCGGGGACAGTTGAGAGGTTTGGATATACCTAATTCTTTAAAGCAATTTATTTGCACGTACCTCTCAACCTGTTAATGCAGGAAATCTGGACAAGGCCAAATATACTGGGGGAACATATAAACAGTACTAAAAATTGTTGTGCAAACTGAGACAGTTAATAGAATAATAGGTCTTGCTTTAGCATGCATTTTTCTGAAGGTTATGAAGTCTGAAACTCAGTGTCTGTTATTATTTAGTGACTTAATTCCTAAATTATTTGCCAGAAAACCACACATTTTATGACGAACAAACCAAAAATAAGAAGCAAAAATCTATTCATTCTGTGAAAATCTGGACAGTTGAGAGGTATAGTTCAGCCAGGGCTGTCTGTGTTTGCTGCCCTTCCCCCTCACAAAATCATCGTCGAATGGAGCCTCCCCCCTGCAGTCATTCCAATAAACCATTACTTGGCTATTTCATCCCATTTACCATAAACACTAATGTGCATGCAGCTTTACTTCTACAATGATTGATTTGGACTTCATTTGAAAGTTTTATTTTGCATTTTACAGAACAAACACTAAGACATCTGCAAGCAAAGCAATGCAATCTCACAATGAAAACAGACTTAGCATTAAAACTTCTCTGCCCTTGAAACTCACATTCACTGAAACAGCATTGAAACCCACATTCAAAGAAAATGCATTTTGCCTGTGGCAGATAAAGATTAACTTTGGGCTGTTTTCAAATCATAGGCCCCTTGCACATGAAACATACACGTGGTCTTTTTTTACACCTTTCTGATTGTATTAAATTATAAAATTATATTCCTTGTACAATATAGTACAGTTGTAGAGGGCATTTTAAATTTGTTTTGAACATTTTTCCAGTAAACAATTAAACAAAATGCATGCACCAGTAATGACAAAACTGCCCAGTTCAGAACATTTTTCCAGTAAACAATGAAACAAAATGCATGCACCAATAACGACAAAACTGCCCAGTTCAGAACATTTTTCCAGTAAACAATGAAACAAAATGCATGCACCAATAATGACAAAGCTGCCCAGTTCATAACATTTCTATCATAAAAGTCTACTCAAACTTCTACAGTCCACCAGTATCAGTAAATATGCACAATCTCTGAAGAAGTAAAAGTCATCTAAATAATTCCACATTAAAGAAATCTGTAACTAATGAAGAGGTTGCTGCTAGCAAACAACTTTATATTTCATTGTTTCATCTACAAATAAAGTGCCTGTTGCCCTTGAGGAATAAATTGCTTATGTTGCATTAAAAAAACGATAAGCTAGTAATATTGCAATAGGGAATGGATGGCAAACTAATAACAGGTTCATAGTTACTAGGTATCTTTACCAAAAAGGACTGCAGCACTCACCCCCTTTACAATACAGTATTAGCAATACATCTACCTACTGTGGGAGTAGAACCCACAACCTTCTGCATCAAATGCAAGTACACTACCTGTTGTGCTATTAACAACACAAGCCAGCTCACCATAAGCATCACTAAACTTTTGTTCCCCTGCAGCTCTCAGCTTCTTGTAAAATCTATTTGACACTCAGCTGTATCTCAGAACTTTGCAGCACAAGAAATCTGGAAAAAAACAAAATTTAGGGGGGGGGGCAAAAGACCAAAAATCAGGGACACATTTTAAACATTGCTTGTATAATGTTGGAAAGTTGCTAGAATAAAATGCTGTGTTATCACCATACATTTCGCTGCCAAGTATTGGACCCAGGACCCTATGCAAAACATTCAGAGCAACATACCACTATGCCAAATCATCTGTTTTATCAACAAGAGGAAGTCTGAAACTTAAATGGCTACCATTTAGTGAATTTAGTTCTCACCATAGCTGTCAACATCTTAGCACAAAACACTTGAACAAAGCCAATAATGGAGGAATACAGCCCCCAAACATATTCGGTGAATTCAGTTCCACCATAGCTCTCAACCTCTTAGCAAAAACATGTAGACAAAGCCAGTAATGGAGGAATACAGCCCCCACACATATTTAATGAGTTCAGTTATCACCATAGCTCACAACCTTGGCACAAAAAACCTGGATGAAGCCAATAATGGGGGAATACAGTCCCAAAAATAGGGACAAATTTCAAATATCCATTTTATAAACTTAGAAACTTGCTATAATAATAGGTTTTGTATTGCGATGTACTTTTTGAAGAATATGAAGTCTAAAATTCCAATGCTTGTCATTTTTATTTATTTAACATTTGTTAACCAGGAAAGTCTGACTTGGAACAAAAGCCAATTTTTGGCAGAGGCACAGGAAGAAACACTCCAGACACATGTCTTTGTAAGATGGGAGGACACCAGAGCAAACCCACCCAAAACAGAGGGAGGACATGCTGACTCCACATAGAAGGCACGCCAGCCAAGAATCAAAGCAGACAACCTGTAGCTGTCAGGCAACAATGCTATCACTGCACTACTGGCTGTGTTAAGAAACAAAAATACAGAAACCCAGATTTTTATGAGGAACAGAACAAACATGAGGCAAAAATCTGCATTTTATTTACAAATGGTGGTGGGTAGGGAATTCAGGCTCTTGCCACTTCATAGGTTCATAGGTTCATAGGGAGGTACTAGGCTATTGGCCCTAGGGCCTACACAAGCCTGGCCAAAAACGTACCCTGGCTTTCGCCACCCAAGAAAATTATTTTCCTGTGCCCCTGACAAACAGAACCACAGAAGTGATCCCTGGGGTGAATTTCCTATTACCCATCCAATAATCAAGATTTTTCTTGAAGAGTGCTAATGAGGAGCTCTGTTTGACAAGATAGGTAGTCTGTTCCAGAGTATGGGAATTCTCTGGGACAGGAATCTATCCCTCCAGCATGTTCTGTTTATTGTGGTGGCAAGGTTTAGGTCCCTAGAGCTTGTAGCTCAGAGGGATTGGGATTTCTTTAAGTGGAGCATGTCCAACAGCTCTGGGTTTGACATAGCTTTGTATGTTAGGTAGAGATCGCCTCTGAATAGGTGCTATGCGACGGAGTAAAGCTGGAGTTTTTTTATTCGGTCTGCATAAGGCATCTGTTTGAGGCCAGTAATCCTCTTTGCGAGGTATTTTTGCAGCCTTTCCAGTTGTTGTAGATGTCTTGTGAGTTACATAGCAAAAGGAGCATTGTACTCTATAATGGGTCTAATGAGTGATGAGTAGAGGGGAACAATGACCTCTTTTTTTCCGGATGAGAAACCTTTTGTGATGAGGTGTGCTATGTAGAAGGATTTCCTGACCACTGTGGCAATGTGATTTTCAAAGGAGAGACTACTGTCCATCTGTGTCCTACGGTCTCTTATCACACTTTCGGTGTTAAGTGGACTACTGCCTATGTGGTAGTTCATGGGTACAGAGTTTTTACCAAAGGGGTAACAATGCACTTTTTGGCACTGAACTTGAGACCATGGCTTTGACACCAGGCATCTGTCCCAGTGAGGCCCCTTTGTAAGATGTCCACATCATTAGGAGTTTTGATTATGGCTCCTAGTTTGCAGTCATCTGTGAATTTAGTTAGCCAAAGACCTTCTGTGTTAGTCTGTACTTCAGAGAAGTAGATACCAAACAGGAGAGGACCCAGGACTGAACCCTGTGGTACTCCACTTGTCACTGGTTTAAAGTCTGATTTGGAGTCTGCTACTTTCACAGTGTGGGTTCTGTCAGTAATCAGATTGGCAACCCATCTTGTGACATAGGGATTTATACCTAGTTTAGTGAGTTTATCTATAATTCTAGAGTGGGGGATGGTGTCAAACGCCTTGGCGAGATCTAGATAGGCTGTGTGAACCACCTTACCCTCATCTATGGCTTTGGTGACGACTTTAAAGAAGTCTGTCAGGTTTAGGAGACATGATCTGCCTTTTACAAACCCGAACTGTGTGGGGTCCAGAGTTTGGAGATTTCCATTGTCTTAGTTTATGAGTTCCATGATGATACGTTCCATGGCCTTGCAAACCAGGCTCATCAGGCTAATGGGGCGGTAGTTCCGGGGGTCTGTTGTGGGCCCCCTTTGTGGAGTGGGATAAACATTGCGGTGTGCCATTCAGTGGGCACAAAGCCTGAGGTGAGGCTATGATTGAACATGGTATTTAGGTGGGGTGCCAGTTCATTCTGTAGTTTGTGTAGAAGGCAGCTTGGGATGTTGTCATGTCCCATGGATGCTGTGTTCTTGGCTTTGGAGAATGAGGTTTTTACCTGTGCAGCCGTGATTACAGGAATTTTGCATTTTTCCAGTATAAAGATGGGCCCATTATGGGGTGAGAGGGGGGTAAAGTTAGCACTGAACCTATCTGCCAGGATGTTGGCAATATCAGTTGGTTCTGTATATTTAGTGTCATTGTGCTGTAACTCAGAGCAGATCTGAGTGTTGCCATTGAGATTCTTGACATAGCTATAGAATGCTTTGTGGTTGTCTTTAGAATCAGTGGCGATTTTGTTTTCATAGCTAGCTTTGGAGGATTTTATGAGGGATCTCAGCTTCTTACTGAGGCTGACCAGGAGTTCCTCCAATCGTGGGATTTTACTCTTTTTTGCAACAGTTTCTTTCTTCTGTTGTAGAGTTTGTTTATGGCAGAAGACCACCAGATTGGGTTCCTTTTTTTGGAGGATAGCATCTTGGTTCTGTTAGGGATAGCACAATCCATGCACTCGTGTAAGTGCTTATAAAGTGCATTTGTGTAGTATTCAGCAGTCGTACCTGTATTGTCCATCTGCATGGGTGTCATGAAGTTTGCCACTTCTGTCTTAAGAAGCATGAAGTTGGCTTTGGAGAAGTTTTTTACGGTTGTTTTCCTAATGGGGGTGGGAGTGGGATGTGGATCTCTAGGGTGATTAGCTTGTGGTTGGATCTGACCAACGAGGAGCTGACCTCTGGTGTGGAACACCGGTCACCCATGTTGGTGATGACCAGGTCTAGGATATTGCTGCCCCTGGTGGGAGTGTGGATAAGTTGATCCAAGGCATTGGAATTGATTATTTCCAGAAAACGTTGAGCAAAAGAGTTGGTACACGAGTAGTTTTCCCAGTTAATGGTGGAGTAGTTGAAATCACCCATTATTAGAGTGTTGGGCTGTATCTTAATATTTTCCAGTGGATCAAGAAAAGAGGAGTGGGAATCCAGGGGCATGGTGGGGGATCTGTAGAAAGCTACAATCTGGATTGCAGTTTTGCCCAGAGTTAGTTCAGCTTGGATAATCTCAGATGCATTATGCTGAGCAACTAGCTTGGAGGTGTGGATATCCTTAATGAATATGGACACGCCTCCACCTTTAGTGTTTTGGTCCGGGTTTGGTGGCCGAAAGGTGTGGTATGAATTATAGCCTGGTAATGCAGGGGTGCTCTCTGGAGCTTTGAACCAGGTCTCTGTCACTGCACAGATGTCAATGTTCTCCATTTTAAGGAGTACCTCGAGTGAGTGCATTTTGAGGTTTAGACTTCTAGCATTAGTAGCATTACCCTCAGTTTTTGCTTGTTTGTACCTGTTATGGTGGTCAATTTGTCATTTGAACTTTGCCTAAAAATGGCACTATAGGGGTGGCAAGAGCCTTTGCCAGTATCCAGAATCCCAAGGGCGACAGGTGCAGGCCATCTCTGGCAAAGCAGCGTGGTCTGTCGATCATGTCATCCCAGGCAGACAGATACTGGATTCACTTAGAATGACACCAGATGCTTAGCCAATTGTTAAAGTCAATCATTTTGTCCTTGTACTGTGGTATCATTCTGGGTGATGGCAGGATGCTACTCAGTGCTAGGGTCATACCTGCCTGGGCTACAAGATTGGAGAGCTCCTCCATGTCTCTTTTCATGTAGCCCAGGGAGGTAATGTCTCAGGTCATTCACACCAAAATGGGCAATGAGAGAGTCATATTTGTACTTGTTGTGGAGTGACCTGAGTGCGTGCATTATGTGGCAGATCCTGGCACCCAACAGGCAGCTGACAGTAACTTTTTCCTTGTTTATCCTGGTGAGTGGAACATCAGTGTGCCCGACTATAGAGTCACCTAAGACTAGAGTGTTGGGTACGTTATGCCTTATGGGCTGTAGTTGAGTGGCACACTGAGTATGTGGGCTATGTGTCATTTGGGTTGTGATGGGGGGTGGAGGTTGCTTGCATTTCTGCTTTGGAGGTCTCGGTTGTTTGGGCAGATTTTTACTGAGAGCCTCCATGAATGTAGGTGTGTGTTTTGTGCTTCTGTGTGTGTGTTTTGGTGGTATAGCTTTTGAGGGACTATGTGATGAGTGTGGTGCGATGCAAGTGTTTACCTTCTCCTCTTGACTGTCTAGTCCAGTCTTTGGTGAAGAGAGCTTTGCTTCCAGTTTGGCTATATATGTGCATCCCTCACAGGTCATAGTGTTGGATGGTAGGAGGAGAGGGTTGTCTGTGTACATGAGGCAATTGCTGCATTGTCCCAAGATGCCCAGATTCATCGGGTAGACAGGAGAAAACACCGGGAGCCAACCTTTAGACATGCCTGAATAGGTGCTTATTTATTAAGTACTAAAAACTGTTTCCCTCTAGACAAGTGAGGAAAGTTGAGTGCTGTAATAATTTGTAACTTATTTAGTGCTTACAATGAGTTCTGAACAAGTGCTGATGAGCTCAAAGAAACAGATTTGAGTGCTAAAACTAAAATGCTGGCTAGTTGTAAGGAAAAATTTGAAGAGCAGACTTTATGGTGCCAGGAATAGTTTAACCCTAGTTAAGTGGGGGGGGGGGGCTCAGGAGCTCACAAACAGTCCTGGACACAGCAAATCCGTATCTGGACAAGACCTGCCACAGGAAAGGGGGGAAGCAAGCTTAGAAATTTTTTTTCAGTAAAAGTGGAAATGGAGAAAGCTGGAACAGAAGTTAATTCAACGTTAAGAATCTGAGTGGCTAGCCTTCACAAATGTTCTCTATTAGATTGAATGAACTAATGACACTAGACTGAGAGGAGTGTTACAGATCAAATATACAGTATGGGCGGGCAACTGCAAAGCCACCAAGTATAAGAACGCCACAACACTAGGGAGGGTGAATGGGAAAAAATTACAGTTCGTAGTTGTATCTACTAAATGAAAGTTTTAAACAGATCAAGGAGCAAACAAACTCTAGAGAATGCTTTTAACTGCAATCAGACAATTATAGTAATGCACACTATTACAGTTCCTAGCTGTAGAACACAAAAACCTCAAAAAATCAAAAATGCACAGAAAAGCTCGGATAGAGCACTCACAAACAGAAAATACAACTCTCTGTATGAAAAAGCAGTTTACAGTTAAGTAATTCAGTAAACATGCAATTAGAGTAATGAAACAGTATCTAGCAATAAAAAATACAGTTAAAACAGTATAAAACAGTACATAAATGCAGTGAAACAATAAAAAAGCTTTATAACAGTGCAAAATGTAGTAGATCAACTGTATAGCACAATTATAAGCATTTCAGAAGTGCAGTTCAGTGAAATAAGTTTAAGAAATAACTTATCCTGCTCTTGGAATCTTAAGGAATTTCCACAGCCTGAGCAATACAAGCACAACATTTTCAAGACACAGGGTTTAAATACCAGTAAGAATGGAAGAGTTAGAAGATCAGATTACTACTCAGCCCCTGCTATTACCCAATCACTCCTACTACAGAAGGTCAGGAGGCCTTGTTACTCTCAATAATAATGAAGATAATCAGCAGAAAATGGCTGCCAGAAACACAGGAAACTCAAACAAAACTACCAGCCTAGACAACAGGGCCCAAGGTACAGGGTTCAAGTCTTATTCTCTACCAACCACCATGTAGCAACTGGGGCATTACACACACACACACACACACACACACACACACACACACACACACACACACTGAATCCCAGGCAACACACTTACCTATATAAATAAATGTGCATGCTCTGTGGATCCATTCAAACATATCAGTGCTGCGCTGAAAGCTACCTGAACGTACAGTCTCCATTCGACAGTAAGTACTGCGCTCACTCCAACATCTTCATGCAAAAGCTTCCATTAGCTCCAAATGTACCACGCACACTCCAAAGTCCTGTGCACACACAGGGAAGTCCTGCCTGCAAGAGCCTGATTGGTCCAGCTGCAGAAGACTCACATCCTCAATGGTTCAGACTGCAGATGATGCAGTCTGATGTTCCTCTGTTCTGTGCGGTTGTCACCACACAGACTTCTGGGCATCTGCGGGGCATCTCTGCCTTCCCCCTATCCGGACTGCTTCCAAAACAGTCTGGAGTTGTGTCTGTGAGTCCAGTGTGTACGCGCATGCATGCGGAGTGTCTGGGACTCGTTTAAGTTTTCTATTTTTTTTTTAATATGGTTATGTTAAATGTTACTTTTTTGTTTTTCTACAGAGGTGGGAGGGCTGCAGTCCTATAGCACGAGCCACCCCTGGACTACTCTGGCAGACATACTTGGGGAGCAAATGGCTTTAACTAAGGAAATAATTCTTTTTAGTTGGGACACATGATCTGAGTCGCTTAAACACAGTAATTCCTTATTAAATTTAATTCTGTTGTCTGTTAAAAAAGCAATTACTAGAAAGTGGAAATTAAAATCTGACCCAACTGTATTTGAAGTATTGAATATTGTGAAAGAGATAAATGAACTGGAAGAGGGGTCTTTAAAAAAGGAAGGAGCAAATTACATAGAGATAAACTCAATTTCTGGGAACAATAAATGCAGGATAATGTTCAGGAGGAGTGAGGTTTAAGGGATGGCAGGACTTGGAATAATTTCTGTAATGTTGGACTGAAAGACAGCTGTTATAAAGAAAGAAAACATATTTAAAGTAGAATGTGTATAAATGGAAAAAACTATTAATATGGTTTGTTTTCATTCCTCTTAATGTATGTGTGCCTATGTCTTAAGTGATAACTTAATAATGGTATTAAAAAAACAAAGATGGCTTGCTTTACCTGGTTCAACATAGGTGGTGCAGTAGTGCAGTGGTTATTGTTGTCACCTGACAGCAACAAGTTCTCTGGTTCAATTCTCAGCTGAGGTGCCCTCTGTGTGGAGTCTGCATGTTCTCCCTGCATTTGTGTGGGTTTCCTTTGGGTGCTCCAGTTTTCTCCCACATTCCAAAGACATGCATCTGGAGTGTTTCTCCCCAGGTCTCTGCTGAAAATGGGCTTTGCCCTAGTCAGACTTTCTGGTAAAAAAGAAGTTATGTACTTACCATAATGTTCCATGTTTGTAATCCATCTCACCTATATTCTTGCTGGATGGGTTTGGAGCTGATATTCGGCTCCGACTCGGCCGATACTAAAGATCGAGAGCTTTTACTGGCTCGAGGCTAGCCCCTATCCCATGGTGCCTCACAGCAATTCCCCAGATCTAGTTTGCAAGAAAGCAATAAATACCTATCAGATAAGAATAAGAAAGAAGCTGTATAAATACAGCAAAGGATTAGAAATATAATCCATTCCAGGTGGACAATAAAAGAACAATGTCAGGCAGCACCAAAAAGGTCCACCAGATTCCCCAGAAACAGGAAGGGGGTTGGAGGGAGGGAAGTAAGAATATAGTTGAGATGGACTACAAACATGGAACGTTATGGTAAGTACACCACTTCTTTATGTTATGTAGTCCTATCTCACCATAATTCTTGCTGGATGGGACAGCATCCCTAGCACCTTTATCCTGGGTGGGTCAAGCGAAGAGACTCTTCAGCACAGCGAACCCAAAGGATGACCTGTCCAGGGAGGCCAAAATCCAATTTGCAATGAGTGACAAATGTATGTGGTCTTGCCCAAGTAGCTGCTGCACAAATAGTATCAATTGGGAGCCTAAATCTAAAGGCACATGAAGTAGCTACAGCCCTAGTAGAGTGACCTTTAACTTTGACAGGTAATTGTCTACCAGCTTGTTGATAAGCAAAGGATATGCAATCCGAAAGCCATTTTGAAAGAGTAATTTCAGAAACAGGCAAGCCTTTCCTTTTGTCAAAAAAGGAAACAAAAAGTTGATCAGATTTCCTGAATTCTTTAGTCCTGTGTATATAAAACCTGAGTATCCTGTGGACATCTAGCTGGTGAAGTCTATACTCTGATTTATTAGAGTGGTTTGGAAAAACACAGGTAGCTCAATGGTAGTATTCAGATTGTGCTTTGAGTATACTTTAGGAAGAAAGGAAGGGTTTGTCCTGAGAGAGACTCTATCCTTGTGAAAGATAATGTAAGGAGGTCAAATAGTTAGATCTTGTAGTTCTGAAACTCTCCTAGCAGATGTTATAGTTACCAAGAATAAGGTTTTCTATGATAACAATTTTAGGTCTGACAAGGAGGATGGCTCAAAGGGTGCAGACATCAAAGATGAGAGGACTAAGTTTAAGTCCCAGGGTTCTAATGGTTGTTTTATTGGGGGCCTAAGAAGAAGAACTCATTTTAAGAATGTTTTATCCAGGGAGTGCTGCATGATTGGATTTCCCATGAAACCAAAATGGAAATTGGAAATGGCAGCTAATTGAACTCTAACTGTAGCGGCTGCTGCTCCTTCATGAAAAATTGTTGTTAGGAAGGATAAAATGGATTCTAAAGGAGCCGTATATGGATCCAAGCCCCGATTCATAGCCCAAAGGGAAAACCTTTTCCATTTACTAGAATATATTTTCTGAGTGGAAGGTTTATGGGAAGAAATTAGGATGTGTTTGACTGTTGGGGATAAGGGAATACACCTGGCTATTCCTGGAATTGGAGCAGCCATGTTGTCAATTTGAGGGTGTGGATAGAGGGATGGAACTGTCCCGACTGATGAATCAGGAGATATGGAGATGGGGCCAGAATCCAGCAGGGCCACAGGAAAGGAAACCAAGCTTGTCGAGGCCAGTAAGGAGCAATGAGGATCAAGGAACTCCTCGACTGTCTTGCTTTCTGTATTACTTTGGAGATGAGTGGAAAAGGAGAAAAACATAAAGAAGTCCCGGGGTGACATCCATGGGTGACATCCCCAGATGGGGAATGAGGGCAAAGTAGCTGCTGCATTTGGTGTTCAGGTGAGTGACAAATAGATCCCAGCAAGGCTAGCCCCATCTGTGAAAGATCTCTTTCACAACCAGTGAATTCAGGGACCACTCATGATGCATCAGAATTGCTCGGCTGAGTTTCTCCGCTATTATGTTGGATTTCCCCGGGATATGCATTGTTTTCAGGAAGTGTTGAGTATCCATTGTCCATTTCCAAACTCTTATGGCCTCTTGGCAAAGTGGGTAAGACTTGGTTCCCCCTTGCTTATTTATGTACCACATGACAGACATGTTGTCTGACTGAATTGCAATCGTCCCAGTAGGAAGGGAGCTATGAAGTGCTTGCAATGCATATAGCACCGCTCTCATCTCCAGAACACTGATGTGTAAGTGGTTCTTGTGGTTCTGCAAAGTACCTTGGACTGTCATTCCCAGATAATGCCCCCCCACCCTATCTGGGAAGAGTCCGTGTTCAAAATTGCTTTCTCTTGAGGAGGAACAAGTGGACGACCTAGGACAAGTTGTTTCGTGTGTAACCACCACATCATATCCTTTTTGTATGCATTTGTTATTAATATCTGGTGAGACAATGGAAGGTCTTGCATCGACCATTGTGCAAATAGCATCCATTGGAGAATCCTCATATGTAGGTGAGCAAAAGGAACTAATAGGATGGCGGAAGCCATAGTCCCTAAGACTTGAAGGACTAGTCTAGCCTGGACTCTTTGTTTGTTTAGTAAGGATCTGACCTGACTGCGTAGAGATTCCACTCTTTCCTGTGTTAGTTTTACTGACATGGTGGTTGTGTCTATTTCTGAGCCTAGATATACAATATGCTGCGAGGGAGATAAGACTGACTTTTGCAAGTTGACAGTGAGGCCTAGACTGGCGCACAAGGATACAGTCTCGTCCCTGGTCCTTATAAGTTGATGCTTGGTGGTAGCAGTGAGGAACCAGTCATCTAGGTACGGAAACACCTGGAATCCTTGACGTCTCAGGTGAGCCATTACCACTGCCATGCATTTGGTAAACACTCTGGGGTCTGTAGTGAAGCTAAAGGGCAGTGTTCTGAACTGAAAATGACTGGCTCCCAGCTGGAAGCGTAAGTGTCTCCTGGAGCATATGTCCATTTTGATGTGGTAGTACGCATCCTGGAGATTGATTGAGCACATCCAGTCGTCTTTTCCTATAAAGGAAAATATCGACTGCAGAGGGACCATTCAGAACTTTGATTTTCTTACATGCTTGTTGAGCCTTCTGAGATCTAGAATTGATCTCCAGTCTCCTGTCTTTTTTGGAACTAAAAAGAATTGAGAGTAAGTTCTGGATCCTACTTGCTCTGCGGGGACTTCTTGGATTACACTTTTTTGTAGAAACGAGATGACCTCTGATGTTGCACGGTCTAGTTGGATGGGTGGTACTTCTGGAAGAGACCGGTTTGTTGGGGGTTCAGAAATAAAGGGAATCAGGTAACCTCTGGATATTATTGTGTGTACCCAACGATCTTTAGTGATAGTTAGCCAGGTGCTTGGGTACAGCGATATATGATCCCCGACTGCATTCAGAGATGGACAATTGGGCAACCCCTCAGGGTCAATGGAAGGGACTATCAGAGAAAGCTTCTCTGTCTCCCTGTTGTTGTGGGAAGTAAGGGTGGAGAGCTGTGTAGAAACCTTATCCATGGAACCCAGAGCTACTGAACCCTGGAAGGTATCTCCTAGCTCTTTCAGGAGATCCCTCTGAAGACAAGTAAAGTGAGTCAGGTAATTCAGCGATCTTAATGTAAATGCCACTGAAGAAAAAGTATGCTTCCTGTACCTATCCATCGTCCTGGACTCCTTGTTAGGAGGATGGATATTAGAAGACGTCTCAGATAATTCCTTCTTGGTGGCCGCTGCTACCACCATAGCATCAACTGGAACTCCCTTACTAAGGAAAGACTTGTCCTCAGGTGCTGTCATAAATTTGTTTGGCCTCCTCAGGATGGCTTCCACTGAATCTGGAGAGGTCCATGCTGGTCATAAGGCGGTGTCACCCAGGAGGTGGATGGTCGGGAGCCAAAGGCCTCAAGATACACTGATTCATCCTCAATAGGGTTAAAGGTCTTCCAATCACAACTCTGTCTAAGGATTTCTAGGATGTCAGAAAAAGAGACATTCTCAGAGGTGGATCTAGGGGACCGTTCTGATTCCTCTAAATCAGTGTCTGATGTGACAGACTCAGGAGACTCGAAATGTTTCCTCTTACATAGCCTCTTCTGAGGGAGCTCTCCAGTGGGATAATCTCAGGAGGTCTCAGAAGAGGGGGCACCTCCAATGGGGGCTACTTGGGGCCTCTGGTTCCCTATGCTTTAGGGGTGGCAGGGGGGAAGAGGATGCTGCCTGCTGCTGGTGGGAAACAGGTTCCAAAGGAATGGCTTTGGCAGAGGATAAAGTCTTCTCTATAGCTTCAAAAGCCTTTCCCCTCTGCTCCGAAGAAGATCTCCACTCCCAGGGGGCAGATGGTCGACTCCTAGCAAGAGGAAATGGTTCCGAAGCAGAAGTGGGAGCCGAGCTGAGTCGAGCCAAGGCTCCGAGAGGGAGGGTCGGTTCCG
Source organism: Protopterus annectens (assembly GCF_019279795.1). Classification (NCBI taxonomy): domain Eukaryota; kingdom Metazoa; phylum Chordata; order Ceratodontiformes; family Protopteridae; genus Protopterus; species Protopterus annectens. The sequence continues at coordinate 154,315,254 of NC_056741.1, forward strand.
ACAAGAACCCAGGGTGACTGTCCCCCTTGGGGTCGACACAAGAGCGTCGGCTCCCAGAACCCTCAGCTCCAGATTGAGCCATCGAGGATAGAGTAATTGGCTCCGAGGAAACAGGTTGAATACCCGGAGCCGAAAGGTCAAAGACAGAGGAACCTGACATAATAGGCTCTGAGAGTGAAGCAGTTGGAGGAGGAACAGTGGTCGGTAAGGGGGTCGGCTCTGAGACCTTTGGGTCTGGATGGGCCAATTTTCTAGCCAGAGCTGGATCAGAAAGCAACCTCTTCACCACCCTCTCGATGTCCTCATCTGATAGGGTCCTGGAGGATCTGGTGGAGACAGAAGGAGACTTCCTTCTCTCCAAAATAGGAGATCTCAGTGTAGGAGATACAATCTCGATGTCGGGCAAAATTTTCGGTACCGAAGACTGGCTCGGAATCAATGAAATCAACGGCTCCGAAGATGAAGCTGAGTTGGAACCAGAACTTCTTGGTTCTGATGCTTTAGTCTTTTTTGTCGGCTCCGAAGCTGGGGCCGATGATTTTCTCTTTGAGGATTTTGGAGCTGCCTGACCAAGTTTCAGCTGTTCTTGGAAGGAACTGGTCATGAGACCCCTGTCAATGAGTTTTCTCTTCCTTTCATTCAAAACTCTTGTGCTAAAAGCGTGATAGAAGGTGCAGGGTTCCTGTAAATGGGCTTCACCCAGACAATATACACAACTGGTGTGGCTGTCTGTAAGAGACATTTTCTGCGCACACCTATCACATTTTTTGAACCCCGAAGGGCGATGATCCTTGTGATCCTTATCTTTATCTTTAGACATTCTTAGACACTAAGACAAAAAGATAATAACAGTAAAAGTGTCAACAACAATAAAGGTGAGAAGAGAAGAAGTTTTTTTTTTTTTTTTTTTAAACAGTGACACATGCACAGGGAGGAAAGGCCCTCTAACTTAAACGGGCACTACGGCCCTCTAACTTAAATGGACATTACAGTCCTAAGGGGGGAATAGGGGCTGAAAAACTTTAAAAAGCAGTCATACAAGAGATAAGAAAATATCTAAAAATATATCAGATAGAAAAAGGGTAGAAAAGGACTAAATATAGTAAAAAATTGTTTTACTTAGCCAACGGGCCAGTAAGACACAACCTCGAAACTTTCGAGGCAAACGAGATCTGGGGAATTGCCGTGAGGCACCATGGGATAGGGGCTAGCCTTGAGCCAGTAAAAGCTTTTGAGCTTTAGTATTGGCCAAGTTCGGCTCCGAACCCATCCAGCGAGAATTACGGTGAGATAGGCCTACATAACATCAAATGTTAAATAATTAATAAAAAAAATAATAACTTATGTAGATATTGCACAGGTGGTATCTAATCCCAAAGAAGTTAGGAAGAAATACTCTTCCTGTAGGAGATGTAACCAACAGAAAGCAGATTGTATTGGTGATGTCCCAGGGCTAGATACGAACAAATCCAGGCTAATGTGGTCTATGATAATTTTTCTGCAGTACAAATGAAGTTAACATGGGAAGAATGCATTGGCAGGGCTTTCTTCTAAGCAGACACAAGTCAAATTGATCCTAATGCATATTCCAAGAATATTATCACAAAGGACTTGAAAGAAAAGTCATCAACCCAATACAGAAACACTTTCAATTTCTACCATAGGTTATTAAAATGTTCTTCCCAGCCATGGTAAACTAGTCTCCCACAGAATTACAATATTTGTGCAGCCAATCACTGAAGACAGTGATTGATGATTTGTATTTTGGTATTATTCCAGGTAGGAACAGAATACTACTCAACATACAACTTTTTTCCTTAACACCATATGAGAGCTCCAACCTGTCCCTCTGCATTTCCTCCAAAGTGAGCTGCCTGAGATTGTTCACTCCAGCATGAGCCAGGACAATGTCATACTCATATTTTGGATGCTTCACAGCTTGGAAGGCTCTGATAACATTCCTGATCCTATTGCCTGAGGGACAACTGATGGTCACCCTTAGCTTTGCCAGTCTAGTAAGTGTAGAGTCTGTACACATGATAATGGAGAATGCAATAACTGGAGCATTTCTAGTATTATTATCTGTTATAACTGTAGGCCCTTTTTCTCTTAAGATGACTGTTTTTTTGACTTTGTGATTGCTTGTAACATTATTTCCTAATGTAGTAGAAGTAGCAAAGCAAGTAAATATATTAAAATATATAAATACCTCATATACCCTCAACCAATATTTGCAGAACATGGCTACCTATTGTAATTTTGAGAACCTGAACTACATGTCCTAAAATTACAAAAAAACAAAACAAACAAAAAAAAAAAAAACAATAAAAAACTTATTGTTCTCCTTTTAAACTGCCTTACCTAGGTTTTTCAGGGGAAACAACCAGCTGCACTTCTCACATCCCTACTACTTTATATATATATATATATATATATATATATATATATATATATATATATATATATATATATTCAATCCAACCAACATCCCTGAAATTCTGTGTAAATGGAATACTCTAACATGAATCATTCTCAGACTTAGTATACATAAAGCCCATTTTTATACACTCAACATTCTGGGATCCATAGTTAGTGGTCTCAGAATTTTACATGGTTAGTGCAGAACATATTATTGCATGGACAATTGATTACACTTTTTACTTATGTTGCTATTTTATTGACACTTTCCTTAAAAAAGTTAGGTTCTATAAATTTAGTGGTGGTGGATAAGCCAACATCCATCTTAAAATAAGTTCATAATAATTATGGACTATATTTTAAGGTGGATATTAATTTACCTGTCACTCCTGCAACATAATACAATTTTTTGCTTTAACTGTAATCAGGTTGTACAGTGAAAAAAAGCAGACAGCCTTTGTAATACTTCATTAAAGTTAGCTTATTTTTTTACACTACTAGAAATATGTGCTCTTCAAAAACCTGCCAATCCATTTTCTTTAATTGCCTACAACAGGTAATGCAATTCTATAGGGCAAGTCAGAGTGGGCCAAAATTCTTTCTACCCAGCTGACAGAGGAAGTATTCAAACACACATGGACATGGAAGAGACACTGATTATGAAAACTAAAAAAGGAAATGTTAAGAAAATGCTGTGGTCATTTTTGAAGTGCAAGCTGTAAAATTTTCCAGATGGATTTTTGATACAGACCAACTAGTAAGAGCTCAGATATCTAACTTAAAATGCAATATAAAGCTGTACTTAGACCCTAGTAATAACAGTTAAGTATAATTGCTAGAAGTGTTAGCAACAGACAAATTACTGAAAAAAGTATCTCCTATTAATATGTGAGAGCAAGTGTTGCAAACTGATCCCAGGAACTCTGACAAGTTAGTACTGTTAGTAGAAAACTTATTAGTTAATGACACATTGTTTAAAGTGTAATTGCTTGTTTCTAAATCTAAATTTGCATTAAAATGTACAATATTCTGTGAAAAAAATAAGAAATGAATTAATTTATAATAAAATTATTATTTTACTATATTAGGTAATTTGCTAGGCTTAAAATGTTGCACAAGGGCAGTTAGCCTAATATTAACATATGAACTTGTTTCAGATGTAGTGGTAGAGGCCACACAGTCAGATTCTTTTCCTCAAATAGTGAAAATACCAGTAGTAAAAATTTTGAAAAATGATATGAAATGCAATAAGACCAAAGCTAGGATTATTGAGTCAGCATTAGGTCACCATATTACAAAAAGGTAGTACACTGTACTATATTTTTGAAAATGAGAGACATTCATGTTTTACTTGTTTCTGGAAAAATGAGCACCTTTGTCAAAGGCCCTATGTGTGTAAGCATAAATTTAATAACAGACAAATGTTGAAGGTAATATGTGTTCAAAGTGATAAAAACTGAGTACCTATTCTCACATGTAGAAATGCAGACAATCCTAGGAAAAATATCTGCATCTTGTAGCTTTTGTTCATAATTTGACTCATGATGTTATAAACATTTCCCCATTTTAAGGAGTGCTAGAAAATTTAGGAAAGTAGATAATTTATCGAGACAGTATAACAGACTAGTACACCTGATGCATAATACAGATAAAGTAATGGCTTTATCCAGTATGATAATGGGGGGGGGAGGGGGTGGCACACTGACACTCTTATAGAGTTCTAGAATTGCTCCCACAACAGAAGAAGGGAATTAGCATAGATGCTAGATGCTGCAAAGGGGCTTGACTATGGTTGTAGTAAGATGGCAAAAACAGATTCTGTTTGTTACTAGAAGCCTATTTCATTGCTAGAACAGTAGAAACACAATCTGAAAGAGATGTTAGTGCAAGGATGAATGTGAACTGATGGAAACCTCTGACGTTTAAGTCAGTATAAGTCAGATGTTTGCATGGAGACTTATAAAAATTGTTAGCACAGAAAAAGAGGACACAAAATAGAAGAAGAAGAAGAAGGACACTTAAGTCGAGACTCTTTAGAGAAAACAAATGGAGGAGACTACTAAATGTGAGCTTGCTAGAGGAATACATAGCTCTAAATCCATTTCTTTCATAGGGTAGTAAAAAGGGAAAATGAGAAGGGGACTCTTGAGAGGCTTGTACAGATAATGTGAAAAAAACTATACCTGAAGAAGGCATTAATTCACAGCCACCCTTCTTATGGGAAGGCATAGAAGTAGCTCCAGTGCTATTCAGGGTTCTACAGTCATTAAGACAACCTACTGAAGAAGGTAACCCTGAACAAGTACGCTTACAGGCATAAAAATTTTACGAAAGCACAATGGCGAGTACAGCATATAACTTAAGTTATAGGAGAAGATGGTAAACAAGATGGCCTCATTACTTCTCATCTCTACTTTGAGCTAAAAGATTATCTTTCTTATATAGTGAGTAAAGACAGGAAGGAAATGCTGCATCATTTGTTAGTGTCTACATTTTATAGGATACTAGTAATAAAGCTAGCACATAGTTGCATGTAGCAGATCATCTGGTGATGGACAAAACTTAGGCAAAAGTGATAAAATTTATTGGCCAGATAAAACGGAGGAATAGAACATTTCTGTTTCCTATAGCCTAGACTGTTAGAAAACTGCACCCTATTTTGTATTTAAGAATCCATTGATCCCACTGTCTATTACAGAAGTGCCATTTGATTACATCGCTGTGGACGTTATTGGGTAACTAGTAAAACTTATCAAGGATTGCATATTAGTAATAATAGACAATATTACAGAAATTACAGAAGTCGTGGCATTATGCAAGGCTAAAACTAAGGCTATTGCCAGAGTAGTGCTACTGTTACTCTCTAGAGTCGGGATCACAACAGAAACAGAGAAGTCCAAAATAAGAAAAAGAAACAATAAAATAGCAGGTCCAGATATACAAAAATATGGAGTTTAATATGCCCCCCCTTATACCTCGACTCCATGCCTTCTAGGGGAAACAACCACTCTGTACACATCCAGCATTTAAATAGCAAACCAATCAGCAATTTTGCATGTTTGAAGAAAAATAAGCACAGAATAGGAGTGACAGAAGAGTCAGACTTTGAAATTACTTTAGGAATTTGAATAACATTTCAAAATTTTATAGCTATCCCAAGTCCAGATATGATGTGCTGATAGAGAACCTAATAAAATCAAAATATTTAACAACATTAGACTTGACTAATAAGTATTAGCTGATACTATTTTCACCCTGTGGTAAAGAAAAAAACAGCTTTTGCAACCCATGAAAATGTAATTTATTACACAGTGTTGCCTTCTAACCTATATGGAGATCCAGTAACCTTTCAGAGACTGATGGACAAAATATTGAATTCCCAATGACAGTATGGTGTGGCATGCCTAGATGATGTGGTCATTCATTCTGAGGTCTGGTAGCTTTACCTATCAAAAATCCAGGATGTGTTAGAATCTGTAAGACAGACAGGCTTTACTATGAATGCTAAAAAGAGTAAATTAGTCAGTGTTTTAACCAAATATTTGTAATACCTTATAGCCAGTGTTGTGGTAAGAAGCAACTAGAAAAAAAAAGAAAGCCTATAAAAATTGTCCTATACTCACCAATAAGAGACAGATGAAGGTCTTTCTTGGACTAGCTGGATACTATGGAAAATATGCACATAATTTTGCAACTATTGCCTATCTTTTGACAAATCATCCAAAAGGAAAAGTTCTAATCAGTGTGCAAACATCTATTTAAGCAGACATAGCAATTAATAGACTGAAAATATTATCTTTTGACCTAAAGTTATTGACTTCTGATTTTACTAAGAAATTTACTTTGTTTACTAATGCATCAGAAGGAGGTCGAGCAGTAATATTTTGCCTGGATATTCAAGGTGAGTAATACCTTTGTGCTGTCTTAGAGGGGAATTCAATAAAGCCTACATGGTGTTTTTTCACTGTGTTTGCATCGGAGTGCAAGGCGAATGTGGCCGCAGGAAGATTTGAATTCAGTAAGCACTGTGTAGGGGAGTGCACCACTGCGGAAAACAGTTAAAACACTGTGGCATGCTTATCAGCAGCTGAATAGGATGCTAATAAACCCAGGAAACATGGTGGAGTGATACAACAAGGTCAGAAGCAACCATGTAGACTCCATGCTGGTGTTCCGTCTGTATTTGAAAACTTTTTGAATACAGCCACAGAAAGGAGTCTACATGGCATATCTCTCAGCCTCTTAGAGCAAGAAATCTGGAGAAAGCCATCAAGTAACAGGATTTGTGTTAAGAACAGAAATACAGCTTTGGTGGCCCGCTCCCATATGAACAGTACAGTAATGCAGATTATACCTCTCAATATCTTAGGGCAAGACATCTTGACAAAACCATAAATAATGAGAGGAAAAAGGGCCAAAAATACAGACAATTTTTAAATATTGCTCTTACAGACTTAGAAAATTGATAGAATAATAGGTTTGCAGACAGCAGTAGCAGCAGTTAACAGCTTTGCATACCTCTCGACTTCTTACACATACCTCTCAGTCTCTTAGCACAATAAATCTGGTTGAAATAAATATGGATGGCGCAGTGGTGCAGCAGTAGCATTGTCGCCTCACAGCAAGAGGTTCTCCGATTCGTTTCTCAGCTGGGGTGCCTTCTGTGTGGAGTCTGCATGTCCTCACTGCATTCGTGTGGGTTTCCTCTGGGTGCTCTGGTTTTCTCCCACATTACAAAGACATGCGTCTGGAGCATTTCTCCCCAGGCCTCCTCTGAAAATTGGCTTTGTTCCAAGTCAGACTTTCCCGGTTAACAAAATAAAGACACATTTTAAATATTGCTCTTAACTTAGAAAGTTGCTAGAATAACAGGATTTGTGTTAGCATGCATTTTCTGAAGGTTATGAAGTCTGAAACTCAAATGCCATGTCATTATTTAACAACTTTAACCTTTAGATCATCCCAGTGATTTAGCAAAAATTGATTTTATGAGGAACAGACCAAAAATATGAAGCAAAAACCAGACATTCTGCAAAAGTATGTACAGCTGAGAGGTATGCTAGATCAAGGTATCTAGATAGGGTTAAAATAAACAAGGAGCAAAGGATCAAAATAGGAAAATGTTTTAAATGTAATACCCTCCCTTCTGTGTTCAACATTTGGCTCCCCTTCAGTTTCCCTAGCTACATGGTTTCTAATGGTGTAGATTCAGGGCTGTCAGTATGGTGAAGATGCAAATGAGGTCTGAAATCATTAGAATTACTGAATCCCAAAAAGTTGGCTTCATGTAATGATGTTCACATCATGTAGGCACTCCCTCAGTGTTTGTGTTGATGGGATGGTGACTGTGATTGCTTACATCATCAGGTGGGTGTGTCAGGTTACACTTGCAAAGTGTTGCATGTAGGTCTGTTAAGGCTGGAAAAGCAAGTAAGCAGTGCACAATTCACATGTTCTGTTTCATTAACATCCAGCTTCCTCTTCATTTGTTTGCAAATTGTGTTTTCTCTGTCAGGTTTTTTGTATTATTTAGTATAAAAGAAAATAAAAAAATAAAAAAGGAGAGTAGTTGAAAGGAGGGAAAGCAGTCTATGACATACACAGTAGAAAATGTTAGCATGCATGAGATATGTCTACATAGGTCTGGATTTTAACTCTCACTCCAGTGCACTTTCAGAAAACAGTATGGGTGCCTTATCCCTCTTTGCCACACATACAGTTTTGCATCAAAGACCTGAAGTCATTCATCGTACAACCAGCTGCAAAAGAATGAACAATGATATCAAACCATAAACCATCAGAGGGAGGTTAGCATAATGGTTAAGATATTTGCCTTACAGTCACAAGGTGCAGCATTTGATTCTCACATGGATTAATTGGCTAGGCTTAAAATGGACCACAAGGGCAGATAGTCTAGCACTAATCTATAAACCTTCTTCTTAGGTTCATAGATTAGTATGAGGCTAACTGTCCTTGTAGACCATTTTATGCCTAGCCAATTACCCCATGTGAGAATGAAACCCTGCACCTTGTATCAATAAGGTAAACACCTTAATGATTATGCCAACCTCCCAACCAGGCTTTCGGCTTTTCCCAGTTAAGGGTCACCACTGCGGATCACCTGTCTGCTCATGATTGGCAGTGGAGTTTAACGGTGTTGAGTTGCCAGCCCAGTGCCCAACCTTCCACAGAAGGCACACATATGCACGCACTCACACCTAGGGCCAATTTAGTGTGTCCAATCCACCTACAGCATGTCTTTGGGATGTGGGAGGAATCCGGAGGAAACCCACGTGACCACAGGGATGACATGCAGACTCTGCACAGAAGGCACCCCAGCTGAGGATCGAACCGGAGAACCTCTTGCTGTGAGGTGGCAATGCTAATCGCTGCACTACCGTGGCTGCCCAGTACTAATCTATGAACCTATTTATTATTATTTTTGGATGTAGTGCACTTAGTGATCACACAACCTGTAATGATTATTGCTTGCAACTATACAACTCTGTCTTACCTTTCTGTGTTTCCTGGTCATTCATCAGTTATCTGATGAGTACTCTAAGACATGCGGTCTGTAAGCCATGCTATATAATTGGTATTAAAATGTGTGAGGTTATTAACTGACAATGATATGATATGCATTTGCCAACAACTGAAGGGCAGGTTGGATGGCACAAACAAGCATATACTGTGCATTTGTTGGGGGGAGCAAAGATGAGTTACTGTTATGGAACATACTAGCATAGAATGTTCTTTTAGGGCAAGCAAAGGTGAGTTACTGTTATGGCACAAACAAGAATGCACTGTTCTTTTGGGGGGAGAGCAAATGTGAGTTACTGTTATGGCACATACAAGGGTACAACTGTTCTGTTTAGGGGGGAAACAAAACTGAGTTACTGTTATGGCACATGCAAGCATCTTTTGGGTAAACAAAGATAAGTTACTGTTATGGCACAGACAAGAATGGACTGTTATTTTGTGGGGGAGGAGAAGCCAAAGTGATGTACTGTTATAGATATGGTCTGTTGATACTCTCCTTGTTTTGTATCCTGCCTGTTGTTTGATCTTGTGAGGGTTGTGAAGTCAGAAATTACAATGTGTATCATTACTTTCTAACTTCTCTCTTCAATGAGTTTCCTTTACAAAGGTATGGTGCTAAACTGAGGGCATGTACTGACCATCACTACTTTTGAGAGGTGTGTGAAACTTTGATGCATGAGGCCTACTAGTTAAGAATGGACACGTAAGTCAAATAAGTCCCTGCTGTCACTGGTTATTGTAATGTTTATACAAATCTCCCACCTTTTACTTGCTTACTGTAACGAGTGATGAAATACAAGCATATGCATAATATTATTAAACAATACACTCCAGGTTCAGGACTTACCTTGAAAATGCAGCAATTGCCAGAGTGTTAGTCCAGGGCTGACTTTGTCTGATACAATCAGTACACAGCCAATACATGGGGAGTTAAAGGTTGTGTGAGTTGCCTGGCACCAATGTTACTATATGTATGTGAATAGGAGGAAGGTTTTAGGTTCTTAGGTGGTGAGTGAGTGGGTTATGCGTTGTTTCTTAGCCAGTGCAAGAGCATGCTGAGTATGCCTATGTCTGCCTGCACCCACAGCAGCTGGTGTTTCCCCATCTAACTCCTCATCTGCCTGCGGCTGTGGTGACCTTGGCATTGTTGGAGTGATATGTGGCCCTTCCATTTGCTGATCCTGCTGCAGCTGTTTCTTCAGGATTATTTTCTATAGCATGGCACATACTGTAAAGATTTCAGTACATGTCTATGGACTGTACTGTAGGGCTCCCCCAGATGTATCTAGGCACTGGAACCATGACTTCTGCAGGCCAAACACATGTTCTATGATATTTCTGGTTTGAGTGTGGGCCTCATTATGGTGTTTTTTCTGATGGGTGTCATCAGCCATGGTTACAGTGCATCCCTCAGTAGATGACCCTGTGGAATATACCCTGTAGCAAACATCTGGTAGAATTAGGAGGTGTGCCACATATGTGAGTCATGGTAACTGCCAGGGTTGCCAGCACACATGTTCAAGACGATTCCCTTGCCATTATACTTAACTTGGCAGTTAATAGAAAGGCAGCCCTTTCAGTAGTTTACCATATTTCCCAGGCCATGCCTTCATTTCTAGATGAGTACAATCTGCAGCATCCAGTACTGCAGGGTAGTGCTCTACCTGGTGGAACTGTTGCATTTTTCTGGCCCTCTCCTCAGAAATACAGGTAAGATATATGTGCTCACTGGCACGTTGGTGCATAGCATCCAGGAATTGGTGGAGGATCCAGGATGCTGATGTCTGTGACACCCCCAGCATGTCCTCTGTTGTCTCTGAAAGGTACCTGTATCTAATATTCTAAGGGCTACACATACCTTAGTTTGCTCTGGAATGAGTTCCCCTTGGTTGGCTCTGGCTCTAAGTTGAGGGTGGCAGAGGTTGCAGAGTTTCTGTAGTGTTTCTCTGTCCACCCTGTAGCAGTCTACAATTTCCATATGTAGGTTGTGATAAGCTAAATGTGGCCTGCAAAATCTTCGTCTTCTTGGCTTAGGCCTATTGGCAGCAGCAATAGCATTGGCTTCAGCCTCTAGCACATACAAATGGATTAAAGCAGCAGCAGCCCCTAGCATTCTGTCTGTGTAGACTTTCTGTGTCTGCACTCCAAAATTTCAACATCTGCAGGAAAATCCAGCATGGAGTCTACATGGATGCTTTATAACTTGCTGAATAGCTCCACAGTGCTGGATTGGTTGATTAGTATGCAATTCAGCTGCTTATGCTGTAATTTGCATCAATGAAACAGAGAAAAACAGATGCAATCCATTAATAATATGATGCACCATTATAAAAAGGCAAATGTGTAGTTAGCCAAACTGATGGTGAGGAGAGTTGTATATGTTTGGAAGACTGCAAAAATGCATTTTCTTCCAGCTATATCTGTACAGAGGAGTACTGAACTTCATCAGGTATGCTCCCATTTTGTCACCTACATACTGCATATGCTGAAATGTATTTAAGAATAGTGTTTTTGCACTTTTTTCTGTATGCATTAGAAGTGTACTGATGGCATGGGCCTATTTGTCAAGCCATCTGTACACATGACTGACAATACATGAAAATGGAATGCTGTGTGATAAATATGTACAGATATGTCAGGGACGGGTCCTTTGATAGCACTTTTAGCATTTCAAAGAAGTTTGGTTAGCAAATTTGGTCATTTGCCTGTTCTTTTGTTGGGGGGGTAAGGATGAGTTACTGTTATGGCACAAACAAGAATGGACTGTTTTTTTGGGGGAGGAGCAAAGGTTGTTAGTATTTCCCATCAAGAGACTGATTTTTGTTTCTCCACTGGGTAATACTGACAGGCTAACTTTTTAGTTTTATCTGGAAACAGTTATTTTGCAGTGATGTGATACTTATGTGTATTATACTTCTATTGTCTTTTAGAACACCTACAAGTATGCCACTCAGGTGTCTCAATCCATGGAGACCCCCCCCTTCACTGATGCTGAAAATCATAGTCAATGGGTTTGGCAACATGATGCTTTTCTCCTGAAAAAGGGATGGGGAGATATGGCCCATAGGATGCGAATATGGCAGTAGATTGTTCATGATGTCAGTGCCATGGGTGGCCATGGCAGAACATATGAACAGGTGTGCCACAGGGCCACTGACATGATAACATCTGCAAGGGGGTCAACTTTGAAATATCTAAAGCCCATAACATCTAATTTCAAAACACTGAGACCAGAACATCTAAAACCCATGACATTGAATTTCATAACATCTAACACTACAAATCACAAGAAAATAACATCCCCTCCACATATAACAACACCAAACTACCAAACATACTTTTTACTACACCCACACCTGCATCTCACACCCCCTGTAAATTAAATATACCAACTCCAAGATCACACTACAGTGGGAAAAAGTTAATTTCCTAACCCCACTGTATCAAGCCCCCCTGCAGAAATGTAGTAAAAAGTGTGTTTGGTAGTTTGGTGTCATTATATGTCTTCATATCTGGAGGGGATGTTATTTCCATGTGATTTATACTGTTAGATGTTATGAAATTCAATGTTATGGGTTTTAGATGTTTTGGGTTTTAGATGTTCTGGTCTCAATGTTATGAAATTAGATGTTATGGGTTTTAGATGTTTTGAAGGGGACCCCTGCAAGAAGGTGAGCACCTGAAGTGGTCCGTGACCAAATGGTTACTGGGGGAGGGCCTGCTGCAGAACCACCACTAGCTCCCACTGAAGACTTCCCGGCCAATCTGAGAGATTCGGATAGCTCCCAGGAGAGTGTAGTTCAGCATGTCCTGGATGTGGGCTCAACACCTTCAGATACCACAAGCATGTCCCAGGACGAGCTTCCAGGTAACCTTTGATATCTCAACAATTGAATACTGTTGTATAAAAAACAATTGAAATGGATAAGTTAATTCTGTATCAACATGTCTTGTTTTGGGGAGGGATTAAAGATTGCTACAGTTATAAACTTACTTTGTAGTTGTCAGCCACATTCAATGCACATATACAGTGGTGAATGTAATACACCCTGTGTTACTGTTAATTGTGATAATGTTACCCTTACCTCATCCTTAACATCTTCCCGGACCATCTGGAGTACAGTGCAGTATGTCTTCTGCAGATGGAAAGCCAGATATTTTTATGTCAGTAGTGCTGTGCAATTGAAAGAAATACTGTAGTTTGTGATTTTGATCTCAGGCCTGTTGTATGTATTGCTCTACTGTCTGCAATAGTTGCAGCACTGTTAAATTGTTACCATATATTGCACTATAGTAGAGCAAGTGTTAATGTATCACTGTGTTTCATGTTTTTTATCACAGGTAATCATGAGAGTGGGATTGTGGGCCCTGTGTCACCTGATGTCACTGTATCAGAAGACTCTGATGATGATGGTGGCCAAACTGAGGCACATTCTGGGGGGTGCAGAGGTTGAATTTGAACAGAGGTTGACATACAGCCATCCCCTGCATTTCCATCAGACACAGTCAGTAGGCCTATGCTTACCCAGTTCACTGAGCCCACAGATATTGGAGAGATGGAGGGCAAGGACATTGATCAGGGAAGTGTGGCTACTGCAGCTTCAGTGCCTGTTGTGTCTGTCCGTAGCCAAATTGGGGTGAGGTGCCACACAGGAGGATTGATAGAGGTGCTCTAATGTGGCCTGCTGTTCCTCCTCCACCTGTGCAGGTGTCACCACCCGTGCCACTCAACACAACTTTAGGGCCATCATGGAAGCACAGGCACATTCCCATAAATACTCCAGACCACTGCTCAGGGATGTGGATATGGCACAGTCTGACATGCGTGAGTGACTCCACCATGTTGCAGATTCGCTGGATCAGATGAATGACATGTTGGAATAAGGGGTGTCTGTGATGATGTGGTAGGCCATGGGGTCATGGTCCTGGACATCCCGTATAGGGAGCTCATCCAGCAGACCTCAGTCATGTTCAGGTAACAGCACTGTATCTGACCGCAGGCATGGATGTGTCAGTGCAACTCCTATCAGAGCGAGTTCTCATGGTCAGGAATGACAATGATGAACTGCCACCTCTACCATGCACAGGTCACACCTGTATAATAGACCAAGCCATAGAGCTAGCACAGAGTTTGGCTGTGTTCATGTAGGCACTCACATACCAATTTAACCTGGGCAGACACATACACATCAGTTACTCGTTTGTCTTACTGGCCATTTGTTGTTTTATTCCAATGTCTGCCTTCTTCTCCTTCCTACTCACACACACTCAGTGACCTTCTGTGTCAACCTAGGCTTCCTGCCCCAGCCCCACCCATGTGCAAGTGATGATAATTGTGCCATATCCCTGTTTTCTATCTTTTGGATTCAGGGATACAAAAGCTGTGTCTGATACTTAGGGTGTTTAGCTAACTTAGTGCTTAGTATATCTGCATTTGTGTTGTTGAACTGGTCATTATACCTTTGACTTATATTGTATTTGAAAGTTAGACAGTTGATTGCATCAAAATTTCACAAGGTTATAGTGAATGCTCTTGTAAGGGTGTTGATGTCAGAAACTGCAATGCGTATAACTACTTTCTAACTTCTCTCTTTAATGATCTTCCAGGACAAACTTACGGTACTCATCATAGGTCATGCCATCATATTCAGATCTTAGGACTGTATGACAGCACTGTAGTCAAACCTCATCTAAACAGTAATATAGTATAATGCTCTTTTTTGCATGTACCTCTACAGACACATGCATCAGCTGGAGAGACCACTAAGCTTTCTCAGGAAGATAACACAGGGCCTACAAACCATGGCATGATCTATGTGGATAGATTAAAAGCCATGCTACTGTCATCTGTCTGGTATAGGATGAGGTGACATCTGCCTAGCCTCCAGGCAAGTGTATGACCATGTCCTGGTGAGAGGACCACATATCCAGACATTTGATATATCTGATGACATCAGCAGTGTCCATCAAGAATATGGTAATAACAGTGTCCAACATGCTGCTGTGACAAAGGGGATACTGCCAGCACAGCTATCTGGAATTTTGTAAATGATTATATGTCATTTGTGAATATCAACATGATCTATATAAGATGTGATAGAAGTATATGTCAACATCAAACTGGTCTGTACAGACATGTTAAAAAAGATATTTTGTAAAGTACTAAGCTTAAAGATGTATTCACAGTGTGCGCTTCTGGAAAAGAACAGAAATGCACATACACTATTTTAACTGTTTAAATGTGTATATTTTAATAGTGGAAACGAACACTGGAGGTTAACTTCAGTTGAGCAAAACTTCAGAAAAATAGCTGAAATTAAATTACTTTATGGCTATGCAATAAAAGATGATACCTTTCAGTTTCAATGCAGTAAAGAGACAGAATGTCTAAAACTACAGAGCTTTCTGTATTGTCTTCAGAGTGAAATAATTGCGACAATTATTTTATGACTTCCAGCACCTGCCAAAGATCTGAAGTCTATGTATTTTCACAGGTAGATGCTAAATACTGCTAGCTTCCAGCAGTGGAGGTTTCACCTGGGATAGAGTCAAATGACAATAAATTATGTCATTCTGCAAGCTATCCCAGCAGTAATGTTTAAGATATTAATTTAAGAAGTCTCTTAGAGAGACACAGCATTCTGTATTATGTCTTTGACCTGACAACATCTAGATGAACTATTCGCCACATCTGCCTTGATCTTAAGTACATTAACTAGGGTTTAGTAACTCTCTTAGATTCAGTCAGGAATATAGTGAAGCATAGTTTAGATGTTTTTCTTTATTTATTTGAGTCTGTTCTGCAATGCTGTTTCAAATATTTCCTATGGTTTTGAACTCTGATCCCACTGTGAATATATACTGAGTATTTTCTTGTTCTTTTATTGGGGTGGCCACGGTGGTGCAGCAGTTAGCATTGCCACCTCACAGCATGAGGTTCTCTGGTTTGATTCTTGGCTGAGGGGCCTTCTGTGCAGAGTCTGCATGTCCTCCCTGTGGTCGCATGGGTTTTCTCCGGGTGCTCTGGTTTCCGCCCACATCCCAAAGACATGCTGTAGGTGGATTGGACACTCCAAATTGGCCCTAGGTGTGAGTGTGTGCATGCATGTGCCTTCTGTGGAAGGTTGGGCACTGGGCTGGCACCTCAGCACTGTTAAACTCCACTGCCAATCATGAGCAGACAGGTGATCCACTGTGGCGACCCCTACCATGAAAAAGCAGAAAGAAGAAGATTTTCTTGTTCTTTTATTATTTATTATTAAATATATTTAAACCTTTCATTGTGGCTCATCTTTGTAGTGATATTTAAGTTTTGAGAGTACTTACATATTTATTTGGTGACACTGTGGACCACTCCTAATAGCTTGGCTCTTGGCCAAAATACCATTTGTATCAGTATTAATATTACACAGTAAGATTGGACATCCTTTGTTAAGGGCCTTAAAGTAGCTGATAAGGAGTTGGCTGGTGGCAGTGATAACTACCTTATAGTCTAGGAAAAAGGGGGCATAGCTAGTAAACCTGTGACAGCCTTTCCCAGGTGTGTGTGTGTGTGTGTGTGTGTGTGTGTGTGTGTGTGTGTGTGTGTGTGTGTGTGTGTAAATTAAACCACAAAGAGTGTGTGTATCAGCTACTTGGCCAGGGACATGAAGCACTGGTTGGACAGAGAGGGTGCTGGAGGTCTAAACTTGGCCACTCAGCTGAGATCTCAACTCTATAGCTTTGCAAGTGGGGAGTCTTATTGGGGATCTGGAGAAATTGGGAGAAACCATCCCTGGACTTTCTGTAGTCTCTAGGTGCTCTTAAGGGAAATTGCACTTGGTGCAGAAAGCTGCAGCTGGAAATACTGTGTGTGTACCTGTCATCCTCTCAGTGTATGTCCCCCACTGTTGACAGTGGTGAGGATTGAGGCTCCTTGATTACTGGTCCAGTGGTGGGTCATCACATTTATTGGTTGGCAGTGGTGGGATCACCACATCACATATTGGGATTCAGTGGTGTAGATATTGAACTCCTCTAGCCTGTAAACAGTGGTCACTAAAGAAGGTGTTTGTACTCTCAAGCAGCCACACAGTGAACATTCAGAGTTTCATATCACAATAGTTTTATTTATTTTTTTGTTAGCTTAGTTAGTCAGGGAGAGCAGGCAGGGATGTCAGCAGAGGAGTATGGCAAGCTGGCAAGGAGCCAGTTTGTTGAGATGTTTCAAGAAAAGGAATTGGTGCATGCCAACCTGACTAAAGCAGAAATGATTGCAGACTTAGTCACAGCTGCATCACAGACCAGCAACCAGGAGGAAAACCAGAATGGCCTTGTGGATGTACAGCTCTCAGAAAATGGACAAAAGGCCAGTCTGGTTTTCCTCCTGGTTGCTGGTCTGTGATGCAGCTGTGACTAAGTCTGCAAAAATTTCTGCTTTAGTCAGGTTGGCATGTACCGATTTATTTTCTTGAAACATCTCAGCAAACTGGCTCCTTGTCAGCTTGCCATACTCCTCTGCTGACATCCTTGCCTGTGGGGCCATGTGGTACCTCAGAGCCACACACTCCAGGGATCTAAACCTTGTCATCACAATGAGCAAAACATGCTGGAGGGATAGGTTCCTGACCCAGAGACTCGCCATACTCTGGAATAGACTGCCCATACATGTCAAGCAGAACGCCTCATTGGCCCTCTTCAAAAGGAGCCTTGATGATTGGATGGGAGATAGGAAATTCACCCCGGGGATCATGACAGTCACCCTGCTAGACAGGGGTCCAGAGAAGTAAATATTGTGGGAAGAAATATCCAGGGAATTGTTATGGCTAGGCTTGCATAGGCCCTAGGGCCGATAGCCTAGTACCAGCCTATGAACCTATGAACCTATGACAGTTCAGCCTTTCTTCAGACCACTTAAAAATCCATCTGGAGTTAGAGACTTTTGGTGAGGGAACAAGCCCTTAGCACTTTGCCTGAGGACATGAGGATCTGGTTGGCAGATAGGGAATGCAGGACCGCAGATGAGTTTAGGGAAAAAGGGAGACCTATACCTAGCAAGCAGGGCATCACTGCCCAGGAAAGGGATACACAGTGCTGCACATGGGTCTAAGGGAACCCATGGTGGGCAGCCTAAATCACCCTAACAGAGTCTGGCACTAGCAGGGAAAGCCACTCCTTCAGGTACATGGCCAGGATCAAGATTTAAATGTTTTAAATGTAACCAGTGGGGCCATGTAGCATATAGATGCCCATGAAGGCAAGATGGGGAGTAAAAGGTAAAGGAGCCAGCAAGTGGGAATGACAGAATGCCAGTAAGTGGGAATGACAGAATGCCAGTGGTAAGTTGTTTGCAAACAACAAGGATACCAAACTACTACAAGAGGTTATATTCTATCTTAGTAGATGGGAAACAGGCCACTGCTAAGAGAGACATAGCCTGTGACCTAATCACATGGGACCTAATCACTGTGAACCCCTGAGGGAGGGCTAGCAGGTGAGATAATACAGCAGTTGGTAGTGCCCAGAGCCTACCATCTGGCACTTCTAGCCATAGCTCATGCCATTCCCTTGCAGGTCATATGGACATAAAGCATACCTAGAGACATATTATGCAGAACTTTTATTGGCCTGGGATTTCCAGAGATGTAACAGGATACTGCAGGACCTGTGATCAGTGCCAAAAAGTATGCAAGGCTGGAGACAAGGTCAAAGCTTCTTTAAAGCCTTTGCCTGTGATTGAAAAGTTATTTCAGAGGGTAGCTATGGATATTGTGGGGCCTATGAGTACCTCAGGTTATACAGAGAAGAAGTTTATCCTAGTGGTAGTAGATTATGCTACCAGATACCCTGAGGCGGTGGCCCTGTCCTCCATTTAGGCAGAAAATGTGGCAAATGCTTTGTTAGAGATTTTCAGCAGGGTAGGTTTCCCAAAAGAAATGCTGACTGACAGAGGTGCCAATTTCATGTCAGACCTGCTGGCTTGTCTGTGGAAGTGCTGTGGGGTGAAGCACCTAAAGACCACCCCGTGCCATCCCCAGACTAAGGGTCTGGTGGACAGTTTAAACTCTGCACTAAAGACCATGCTATGGGCATCTGCAGACCAGTTTTAGAGGGAATGAGACAAATATTTGCCCCAGCTATTGTTTGCTTACAGAGAGGTGCTCCAGGAATCCACAGGGTTCCTCAGCTTTTGAGTTGCTGTATAGGTATAGTTTGAGGGGACCTCTAGAGTTGATTCGCAAAGAGTGGGTGGGTGAGTGTGAATCCCACAAGAAGTCTGTTGTGACATATGTCCTAAACCACAGGACAAGACTCAGGTAGTTCATGGGCTTGGCCCAGGAGAAGCTGGCAGAAGCCCAACAGCAGAAAAGGTCTGGTATGACAGGAATGCTGAAGCCAGAGAGTATGCTGGGGGGAACCAGGTTATGGTTCTCATTCCTGTCAGACACAATAAGCTGCAGGCAGCTTGAGAAGGATCCTTCAAAGTGGTAACGAAGGTCAGTAATGTTAACTACATGGTAGAACTGCTAGGCAGGAGGCAGGGGCACAAACTTTACCATGTTAACATGATGAAACCTTACCATGATAGAGAGGCCCTGGTGCTAAGCATTTGCAGTAGGAGGCAGGAGGAGTCTGAGGGGGATCTATGGCTACAGGGAGCCAGCCAGCAAAATCCCAAGTTACTATGGTAGAGCCTAGGGTTGCAGGCATATGATATGACAGTGCAGAACTGTACTGGGGTCAGCAATGCCAACGCAGATGGAATCTCAAGACAGAGTATAGCGTAATGTATTCACAGATAGGTCCATCTCTCTCAAGCAACATGTCTCAAGGGGCATTTGAAAAACTAGCTTGAGTCCTCGAAGGGGGTACAACCAGCACAGCTAGCTGGAATTTTGTAAATAATTATGTGCAATACAAGATGCTTGTGTTACAAATATATTAGAACTCTATGTCATGTGTATATCAAACTGCTTTGTACAGATGTTTGTGTTGAAAAGGTATTTGTAAAGTGCTTTTGTTTGAAATGTATATGTTTTAACAGAGGAAATTGGAGGGTTAACTTCAGTCTGCAAACTTTAGAAAAAAAATCTGAAATTAAATCACTTTATAGGCTAAACCATAAACATGCTATCTCACAGGATTCAAGGCAGCCAGAGACACAAAGTCTGTACTTGGAAGCTTTCTGTGTCGTATTTGGGGTAAACTAATTACCCTGGAAGTGTGGAAAATGCTGTTGTTTTATGACTTCCAGCACCTGCCAAAGATCTGAGCAAAGGCCCCTGTGTGTGTATTTTTACAAGTAGGTGCTAAGTCCTGCTAGCTTCTAGCAATGGAGGTTTTGCCTGAGAACTAGATGTCAGATGACAAGAAGTGATGTCATTCTGCAAGCTATTTCAGCAGTAATGTTTTTAGATATTATTTTGAGAAGACTCTTAGTGAGAGACTGAGCATTCTGTATTCTGTCTTCGGCCTCACAACAAGAGGAACCATTCACCACATGAGCTGCCTTGCTCTATTAAGTAAGTTATTAGGAAATAGTGATTCTCATAGATTCAGTCAGCAATATAGTGAAGCTTAGTTTAGATATTGTTTTTTCTTTATTGGTCTGAGCCTGTCCTGCAATGTTTATAGGTTCATAGGTGAGTACTAGGCTAACAGCCCTTACAAGCTTAGCCCATAGGATTCCCTGGCATCATGCCGCCTGACATTATTTCCCAGTGCCTTCGTCGAGCAGGGCCACTGAAATGATGCCCAGGATGAATTTTCTATTTCCCATCCACTAGTCAAGATTTCTCTTGAAGAGGGCCAGTGAGGTGCGCTGCTTGACATGCAAGGGCAATCTATTCCAGTGCATGGGCAGTCTTTGGGTTAGGAACCTGTCCCTCCAGCAAGTTTTGTTGATTGTGACAATGAGGTTGAGGTTTCTGGAGTATGCGGCCTGAAGGGATTGGGATTTCTTTAGATGTAGCATATCTAACAGTGCTGGGTCAGACATGGCTTTGTCGGTCAAGCAGAGATCACTTCTAAGTAAGCGATATGATACTGAGAAAAGATGGAGTTTTTTTAGTCTATCCACATAGGGCAAGTGTTTAAGGCCTAGGATCCTCTTATTGAGGTATTTTTGTGGTCTTTCTAGTTGTTGCATATATCTAGTGAGGTACATGCTAAATGGGGCATTGTACTTGATAACTGATCTAATTAGGGGAGAGTAGAGAGAGAGACAATGACCTCTATCTTCTTTGATGCAAAGCCCTTTGAAATGAGATGTGCCACATAGAAGGATTTTCTGACCACAGTAGCAATATGATTGTCAAAGAGAGGTTACTATCCACTTGTGATCCCAGATCTCTTGTAACATCTTTGGTGTTCAGTGGACTGCCATTGATGTGGTAATTCATGGGTACCATGTTCTTCCCAAAGGGAATGATGATGCATTTTTTGACATTGAGCTTAAGGCCATGGTTCTGACACCCGTCATTGGTCTCTGTGAGGCTTTTCTGTAGAATATCAACATCATTTGGAGAGCTAATAATGGCTCCCAGTCTGCAATCGTCTGCAAACTTGGTCAGCCAGAGTTCCTTGGTTTTGGCCTGGACTTCAGAAAAGTAGATTCCAAACAGGAGAGAACCCAGGGCCAATCCCCATGGGACTCCACTTGTGACTGGTCGGTAGTCTGACTTGGAGTCCGCTACTTTCACAGTGTGGGTTCTATCAGTGAGCCAGTTTACAACCTACCTTATGACATAGGGATTGATGCCTAGTTTAATGAGTTTATTGATGATTCCTGAATGAGGAATTGTATCGAATGCTTTGGCCAGAGTGAGGTAGGCTGTGTGAAATACCTTGCCTTCATCCACAGCTCTGGTGACTGACTCAAAGAAGTCTACCAGATTGAGCAAATTTGATCTATCCTTCACAAATCCAAACTGCATGGGGTCTAAAATCTGGAGATTCCCTATGTACTTATTTATTAGGTCCATGATGATGCACTCCATAGCCTTACATACCAGACTCGTCAGGCTAATGGGGCGGTAGTTCTCAGGGTCAGCAGTCGCACCCTGTTTGTGGAGTGGTATGACTGTAGCAATGCACCATTCAGTGGGGACAAAGCCTGAAGTGAGGCTGTGATTGAACAGGGCACACAGGTGTGGTACCAGTTCATTTTGTAATTCATGTAGAACACAGCCAAGGATATTGTCAGGTCTCATGGATGCTGTAGTCTTGGCCTTGGACAGTGTGAATTTAACCTTTGCAGCTGTAATATTGGGTACGGTACTAGGCATTCCTCTGGTATTGTGAATGGCCCTTTAGTGGGTGAGAGGGGGTGAAGTTGGCACTGAATCTGTCGGCCAGTATATTGGCAATGTCTGTTGGCTCAGTATAGGAGTTACCATTGTGTAGTAGCTCCAAGCAGATCCGAGCTTTGCCTTGTAGATTTTCTATAGAAGGCCTTGTAGTTATCTTTAGTATCTGCTGCAATTTTGTTTTCGTAGCTAGCTTTAGCGGATTTGATGGGGGATCTCAGCTTTTTGTTTAGGCTAACTAGGGAGTTTTTCAGGTCTTGGGACTTTGCTTTGTTCTGCAACAGTTTCTTCCTTCTGTTGTAGAGTTTGTTTATGGCAGGGGACCACCAGATTGGCTTCCTTTTTTTGGAGGAGAACATCTTGGTTCTATTGGGTATGGCCAATTCTATGCATTTGTGTATGTGTTCGTACAGTGCATTGGAGTATGATTGAGCAGTCATGCACTTATTATCCATTTGCATGGGCATAGTGAAGTTAGCCACCTCAGTTTTTAGAAGCCCAAAGTTAGCTTTGGAGAAGTTTTTTATGGTAGTTACCTTTGCGGGGGTGGGGGGTGGGATGTGGATATCCACTGTGATTAGCTTATGATCAGATCTGACCAGGAAGGAGTTGATAATTGGTGTAGAGCAACGGTCACCATATTTGTAATAACCAGATTGAGGATGTTGTTATCCCTAGTGGGGGTAAGAATGAGCTGGTCAAGGGCATTGGAATTAATGAATTCCAGAAAATGTTATTTTAAAAATATAATGTGTTTTGAACTCTGATGTCACTGTGAATATATTCTTAGTATCTTCTTGTTCTTTTATTATTTATTATTAAATATAGTTAAACCTTTCATTGTGGCTGATGTTTGTAGACATATGTAAGTTTTGAGAGTACCTGCATATTTATTTGGTGACACTGTGTGGGCTACCCCTTATAGCCTTGCTCTTGGTCAAACTACCATTTATATTAATATTAATTTCACTCAGTATATTGAGTACCCTTATAAGGGCCTTAAGGTAGCTGGCAGGAGTGTCTGGTGGTAGTGATAACTATCTTATGGTCTGGGCAGAAGGGGGCATAGCTAGTAAACCTGTGCCAGCCTTCCCAATGTGTGTGTTTGTGTGTGTGTGAAAATCAAATCTCAAGAGCCTGTGTGTCAGCTACTTGGACAGGGACATGAAGCACTGGTTGGACAGAAAGGGTGCTGGAGGCCTTGGTTTGGACATTCAGTTGCATTCTAAACTCTATGGCTGTGCTACTGGGGAGTCTTTTTGGGGTCCTGGAAAAACAGGGAGAAATCACCCTAGACTGACTGTGGTCTCTGAGTGCTCTTAAAGGAAATTGTACTTGATGCAGCTCTTTGCATCTGGAAATACTGTGTGTGTATCTGTTATCCTCCAAGTGACACCCGCATTGGCCCAGTAATCAAGGAGCCTCAATCCTCACCACTAACACCAGTAAGGGGTGTCCACAGTAGGAAGGATAACAAATACACACACAGTAAAGTACAATTTCCCTTAAGAGCACACAGATATCACAGTCAGTCTGGGGCTGGTTTTTCCCTTTCTCTCCAGTTCCCCAATAAGACTCCCCACTGGCACAACTATAGGGTACAGATCTCAGCCGAGTAGTTAAGCCAAAATCTCCAGTGCCCTCTCTGTCCAACCAGTGCTTTGTGTCCCTGCCCAAGTAGCTGACACACACACACACACTTTGAGATTTGGTTTATACACACACAGACACACACACACACACACACACACACACACACACACACACACACACACACACACTCCTGGGGAAGGCTGGCACAGGTTCTCCAGCTATGCCCCATCCTGCCAGGCTATAAGGTAGTAATTGGTGCCACCAACTACTCTTATCAGCTACTAAAAAGGCCCTTACCAAAGGGTGTCCAATTATTACTGTGCAATATTATTATCCAATTAGTAAGTGTGACGAACAGCAAGGCGTATTTGGAATGGCTTTGTACAGCATCACTATATGCATGCAATGTACTCTAGAGCATAAATTATCACTACACAAAACAGCCACAGTTGAAAGGTTTAAACATATTTAATAATAAATAATAAAAACACAAGACAGATATTTTTAATTCAACACAGTGCTAGTCAAGAGTTCAGAAATCACAGGAAAATGCTTAAAATAATACTGTAGAATAGTCTGACATAAATATAGAAAACATCCAGTCTAAACTTACTATTTTCTATCTATTTTTTAAGAGAAACACTAAAGTCCAAGATCCTACTTACATACAGACAGAGCAAAGCAAGTGCTGGTGAGTTGTCAGTTCTGAAGACAAATGCAAAATGCTGTGATTCTCTCTGTCTGAGAAAATCTTAAAAATAATACATTACTGCTGACTCATTTTAGATTACATCATTCTTCACTGGTTTCCAGGCTAACAGAAACTCAGAGTTTTAAAATTTATTTGATCTTGCACCTGGCCAGGAAACTACAGCAATAAAAGACATTATACATATATAAAATCTAGCAATTAACTCTGGTCTCAAAACAATAGAAGGAATTCCTCAGTCCAGACATTATGTCTCCAAGCTTTGAGATCAGTCATCCAATGCTTGACTTATAAGCTTTCTTCCAGCAGAGTGCACTGTGGTTACATTTTTTTAAGTTCAACATTTAACACAGTTTTCTTACATTTAAGAGGACAAGCCTTTGGATTATATTCATATTTACAATGACATAGAATTATCTACAAAATTCTATCTAGCTAGGTTGGCAGCCTTCACATATCTTCACATATCTTCCCTCCAGAGAACTCAAGCTAGTGTTTCAAGTGACTCTTGAGAAACGTTGCTTGAGAGGGTTAGGTCTATTTAAGTATACCTTAACCCATTCCCTGTCTTGAGAGCCCATCTGAGTTGGGGTTGCTAACCCCACTACTGTGTTGCACTGACATATCATATGCTTGCAACCCTAGGCTAAATCTTAGCAATTAGGCATTTTGCTGGCTGGCTCAGTATAACCATGTTAGGGGATTGTGATCTGTAACTACAGTGAATTTTCTTCCATACAAATAAGGCTGAAGTTTCTGCAGTGCTCTCACTATGGCTAGACATTCCTTTTCTACAGCTGTATAGCATTCCTCCCTGGGTTGAAGCCTACAACTGAGGTAAACCATTTGGGTGCTCTTCTCCCTCTGAAGAAATCTGGCTAAGTACAGCCTCCACCCCATGGTTCAAAGCATCCACCTGCACAACAAATTATTTGCTGTAATCTGAACTGGCTAGCACAGGAGGTCCTCCCAAAGCTTCTTTAAGCTTCTGGAATGCCTACTCACATGCTGTGGTCCACACTACCTTATCTGGCCTGTTTTTCCTTGTCAGGTCTGTGAGGGGAGCAGCTATGGTGCTATAACTGGGGACGAAATTTCTGTAGTACCCTGCTGTCCCTAAGAATGCCCTCACCAGCTCTTTGGTAACAGGTGCAGACCATGCCTGAATGGCTTCCACTTTGGCAGGTTCTGGCCTGATCATACCACTCCCCACTCTATGTCCCAGGTAGGAGATGTCTGCCATACCCACCTGACATTTGCTGGGCTTAATGGTCAACCCTGCCCTCTGTAGTCTGCCTAGCACCTCCCTAACATGCTGAAGGTGCTCTTGCCAGGAATGGCTGTAGACGGCAATATTATCTAGGTAAGCAAGGGCAAACCCTCCTGCACCTGCTAAGATATGATCTACCAACCTCTGGAAAGTTGCTGGGACATTTTTCATCCCAAAGGGCATCTTTGTGAACTCATACAAGCCAAAAGGAGTCAGAAAGGCTGACCTCTCTCTAGCACTGGGAGTCAAGGGCACATGCCAGTAACACTTGGTAAGATCATTGGTGGTAAGATACATGGCCCCACCCAGCTGCTCTAGGGAGTCATCTGTCCTAGGCATGGGGTAAGCATCTGAATCTTTGTGACTATTTAATTTCCTGTACTCCACACAGAGCCTGGTGCTGCCATCCTTCTTTGGCACCAGCACTACTGGGGACGCCCAGGGACTGTTGGACTCTTGAATTGCCCCAGTTCCAACATTCCCTGTGTCTCCTCCCTCAGGGTCTGTTTGACTCTCTCAGGCACCCTATAAGGGGCCTACCTAATAAGTTTTTGGGGTCCTGTATCCACCTGGTGCTGCACCAGGTGGATGCATCTGGGTTTCCCAGTGAACATGTCCCCAGACTCATGTAACACTGCTCTGATGTCTTGAACCTGGATAGGAGATAGCTGCTGGGACATTGCTACTCCTTCCACTGAGGTGTCAGTTCAAGCCTCACTGAGGAGATTAGTCACCAGATCTCCCTCAGACTCCTCCTGGAATTCACTGCAAATACTCAGCACAAGGGCCTCCATATCATGGTAAGGTTTCATCATGTTAACATGGTACAATTTGTGCCCCTGCCTCCTGCCTAGCAGTTCTATCAGGTAGTTAACACCACTTACCTTGTTTACCAACTTGTAGGGTCCTTCCCAGACTGCTTGAAGCTTGTGTCTGAGAGGAATGAGAACCATTACCTGCTGCCCTATAGCATACTCTCTAGCTCGAGCATTCCTGTCATACCAGACCTTTTTTGTTGTTGGGTTTCTGCCAGGTTTTCCTGGGCCAAGCCCATGAGTTCCCTGAGCCTTGTCCTAAGGTTTAGGACATATGCCACAACAGGCTCCTTGTAGGATCCATACTCACCTTCCCAGTCATCTCAAATTAAATCTAGAGCTTATCTCCCTGGGCCTTTACTGAAAACAGACATGTATCCAGTTGGACTAGCCCAGTCAACAAATGTAAAATAAAATAAATAAATAAAATAATAGAGGTCCCCTCACCCTATGCCTATACAGCAACTAAAAGTGTGAAAACCCTGTGGATTTTTGGGGAGCCTCTCTGTAAGCAAACAACAGATGGAGCAGATATTTGTCCCATTCCCTCTTAAACTGGTCTGCAGATGCTGGTAGCATGGACTTGATTGTAGGGTTTACTCCCTCAACAAGGCATTAGTCTGGGGATGGTAGGGGGTGGTCTTCTGGTGCTTCACCCCACAGTACTTCCACAGACAAGCCAGCAGGTTTGACATGAAATTGGCACCTCTGTCAGTCAGTATTTCTTTTGGGAAACCTACCCTGCTAAAAATCTCTAACAAAGCATTTGCCACCTTTTCTGCCTCAATGGAGGACAAAGCCACTGCCTCAGGGTATCTTGTAGCATAATATACTACCTCTAGGATATACATTTTCCCTGTGGAACTTGGGTTACTCAGAGGCCCCACAATATCCATAGCTACCCTCTGAAATGGCTCCTCAACCACAGGCAAAGACATCAAAGGAGCTCTCACCTTGTCACCTGCCTTGCCTAGCTTTTGGCACTGCTCACAGGTCCTGCAGTACCCTGTTACATCTCTGGAAATTCCAGGCCAATAGATGTTCTGCATAATACGTCTCTTTGTACGTTTTATGCCCATATGACTTGCACAGGGCATATCATGGGCTATGGCTAGAAGTGCCAGATGGTATGCCGTAGGCACTACCAACTGCTGTATTCTGTCACCTTCTAGCCCTCCCTCAGGGGTCCACTCTCTGTACAGTAACCCTTTGTCCCAGTTTACAGATTACCCCTTCCCTTTAGAATCAGGTGCCTCACTAGCTACCTGCCTCAGGCTTTGTAATGTAGGGTCTGAGAGCTGAGTCTATCTCAACTCTCTCTTTGTAACCCTTCCCAGCTCCCCTTCCACAGGAAATCTGTCATCATCTGACAGCGGTGTCTAACTGTCAGCCTGGGTACTACTACTCACCTCTACCTTTGCAGTCACTCTGTCCAAGGGAACATTAGGACCCACAAGCAGCTGTGGCTGACCTTCAGTCTCACTGATACAGAGTAGCTCCCTCCCTGAAGTAACCACCTCACCAGTCCTGGCTGCAAGTATGCAGTCTGTCTGGGTTTCCCCCAGGCTACCAGACCCACATGCTTGTCTCAAAGCCTGACTGCATGTAACTGCATTAACACATAGTACTGCCTCATCAAAATCCTTCCCTGTCACGACATCTGCAGGATGGTAGTTTGGTACCCTGGACATCTGTATGCCACATGGCACCACTGGTTGCATTCAAAACATTTAACCCTAGGTCCTAGACATGTACCTGGACTAGCGGCTTCCCCTGCTACTGGCAGATTCTGTTGGGACAGTCTAGGCTGCCCACCATGGGTTCCTTTAGACTCATGAGCAGTACTGATGGTCCCTTTCCTGTGCATTGTTTGCTAGGTATAGGTTTCGCTTCTTCCGCAACTCATCTGAAGTAGCACATTGTCAATCAGCTAACCAGATCCTCATGTCCTAAGGCAAAGTGCTAAGGGCTTGTTCCCTCACCAAATGGTCTTCCAGGCCTTTAAAAGTGGTGACGTGACATCCAGTCACCCACCTATGAAAATAAGTGCTTATTTCAGCAACATATCCACTCACACTTTCTTCTGCATTGCGTCTATGCTCACAAAACTTTTTCCTATAAGTTTCAGATGTTAGCTTAGAAAAATTCTAACAGTCAATTCTTAACAGCAGTACAATTTAAGAAATCATTGATTGACAGTTTGGAAACTACATTTACAGCTTTACCATGGAGTAAGGGAGTCAGAAACCGTACCCAGAGCCTTTAATCAACATCATACTGTTTACATACTCTTTCAAACATATGAATGAAACTATCAAAATTATCCCCCTCTGTGAACTGCTGAAGAAATTTACTGACATTTTGTGCTTCTGGTGCCCAGTTATTCCCTTCCCCATTACCTCCATGAGTCTGGAGAAGAGTCAGCATCTCCTTTTCATGCTGCTTCTGTATCTCCTTTTCCTCAGCTTCCAGGAGTAGCAGTTTCTCATTTTTCTCTGCCTGTAGATGTCTCAGTCTCTCTGCTGCTTCTGTTTCCAAATGCCTGGACTCCAACTCAAGTCTCTTCAGCTCCAGATGGATTTTTACGTCCTCTGCAGAAAGGTTGAGCTGTCCGTACTCTGCGTGCTGTAAATCTCCACGGCCAGTCTGATCGCCCTCCTGATTGCTGTTTTCTGATGCAGCTGTGACCAGAACTGCAATCATGTCTGCCTTAGTCAGGTTTCCATGCACCAGTCCCTTAGCCTGGCACATCTCAGTCAACTGGCTCCTTGTCAGCTTGCCATACTTCTCTGCTGACATGCTTGCCTACTGTCACTGACTAAGCTAACAAAAGAAATAGAACAATTGTGATCTGAACTCTGAATATTCACTGCATGGCTGATTGAGAGTACAAAAACACCTTCAGTAATCACTGTACACAAGCTACAGGAATTCACTATCCACACCACTAGAAGCCAATTGCCAACTGAATAATATATGGTGCAGATATCCCACCACTGCCAACCAGTTAATATGTGATGCCTGTGCACTAGCTCAGTAATCAAGGAGCCTCAATCCTCACCACTAACACCAGTGTGGGTCGTCCACGTTGGGAAGGATAAGAAATACACACACAGTAAAGTACAATTTCCCGTAAGAGCACACAGCGATCACAGTCAGTCTGGGGCTGGTTTCTCCCTTTCTCTCCAGATCCCCAATAAGACTCTGCACTGGAACAGCTATAAGGTACAGATCTCAGCCGAGTAGTCAAGCCAAAACCTCCAGTGCCCTTTCTGTCCAACCAGTGCTTTGTGTCCCTGCCCAAGTAGCTGACACACACACACTTTAAGATTTGGTTTATACACACACACACACACACACACACACACACACACACACACACACACACACACAGACACTCCTGGGAAGGCTGGCACTGGTTCTCCAGCTATGCCCCCTCCTGCCAGGCTATAAGGTAGTAATCACTGCCACCAACTACTCTTATCAGCTACTAAAAAGGCCTTTACCAAGGGGTGTCCAATTATTACTGTGCAATATTATTATCCAATTAGTAAGTGTGACGATTAGTAAGGCTTATTTGGAGTGGCTTTGTACAGTATCACTATATGCATGCAACGTACTCTAGAGCTTAAAATATCTCTACACAAAACAGCCACAGCTGAAAGATTTAAAATATTTAATAATAAATAAAAACACAAGACAAATCTTCTCAATTCAACACAGTGCTAGTCAAGAGTTCAGAAATCACAGGAAAATTAGTAAAATAATACTGTAGAATAGTCTGACATAAATATAGAAAACATTCAGTCAAAACTTACCATTTTCTATCTATTTCTTAAACGAAACACTAAAGTCTAAGATCCTATTTACATACAGACAGAGCAAAGCAAGTGCTGGTGAGTGGTCAGTTCTGAAGACAAATGCAAAATGCTCTGATTGTCTCTCTCTGAGAAAGTCTTAAAAATAATACATCATTGCTGACTCATTTTAGATTACATCATTTTTCTCTGGTTCCCAGGCTAACAGAAACTCAGAGTTTTAACATTTCTTTGATCTTGCACCTGGCCAGGTAACTACAGCAATAAAAGACATTATGTATGTAAAATCTAGCAATTTACTTTTGTCTCAAAACAATAGAAGGAATTCCTTAGTCCAGACATTATGTCTCCGAGCTTTGAGATCAAACAGTCATACAATGATATCAGCTTTCTTCCAGCAGAGTGCACTATGGTTACATTTTTGAAGTTCAACATTTAACACAGTTTTCTTACATTTAAGAGGACAAGCCTGTGGATTATATTCATATTTACAATGACATGGAATGATCTACAAATTTCTATCTAGCTAGGCTGGCAGCCTTCACATATCTTTACACTCCAAGTGAATGTCCCCCCACAAGTGCCAGTGGTGAGGATTGAAGCTCCTTGATTACTGGCTCAGAGGTGGGATATCCACATCACATATTGATTGGCAGTGGAGGGTCATCACAGCATGTACTAATGGAGGCAAGAAAAACTGCTACAAGAAAGTCATGCATTATCAAATGGAAAACTTTTCTCATTGGCACCAACAACATAACCAGCACCCATTCAGGGCTAGCTGTTCTCAGGTTTTACAATATTTGTGTGTCACTATCCTCTAAGCACTTTCTTAATCCTCTAGCAAGGTTCATTTATTAGCCATTTTAACATGTCTGCCCATGGATCCTCCTCCAATGCATTCTCATTTGAAAATGTTTTTGAAAGGGGTTTTGCATAAGAGGCCTCCAGGAAAATTGTTGGCACCTCTTTGGGATCTTAATTTTGTGTTATAATTGCTAAAATATGCTCCATTTGAACCAGCTAACCTGGATGACTTGAGATTTTTAACAAGGAAAACAGTTTTACTACACTGACCTTTGCAAGAAAGGTATCTCAGTTGCAAGCTCTTAAGCCGAGTCAACTCTATCTCACTTTCCATAGGGGAAAGTTTTTTTTGACAACAATTGTTCATTTCTTGTGACAGTAAGAAAAATATAACCTGTGTCAAAACAGACTATTTTCAAACGGTTGTCTAAGGCTATTACCTTTTGTTATACCCAATGTCGCTTTTGTGTTAGTACACGAATAAATGTGTCTTCATGGGTTCTGTTTTAGCAGCTTTATTCTATACAAACACATCACTGTAAAGGTTTTTTGACTATGACTAAGTAACATATATATAAACTACCCAGTAACACGAAGCAAGTACTGTTAAAACAGTAACCAAAAAACTCCAGAATGATAGATACCACTGTAGAATTCCCAATAAAATGAATCCTTTAGTATAAAAAGCAAGTTTTAATCAGTTTTAACACACAACACTACAAATACGTTTTCATCCAGCAGACTTCATCAGATAACGTTCAGTAATGTATTCCTAGCTTTATATAGTGAAATCAAAGTTCACTGGCCAATCATAAACACTGTTCTCATAAAAATCTGTTCAAAAACACTTAATATACCTTTAAATTAATTATAAATATTGCTAAACTACTTCAAGTACATGTTAAAACGCTCATATTAAAATTTTACTTAAAAATTACAAGTAAATCATTTATTTAATTTCAGTACTAAAAAGCTGTATGTAAAAATAATTGTTCTGGTGTTTTCCACCCTCTAGTGGTGAATTAAAATATAACAACCAAGCTACAAAATGTCACAAGTCAAAATATAAAAAGCACATAGAAAAGAATATCACACTATTACAAATGAACTTGCAATATACATGTATTTACATAGCTGGCTATAATGTAGCCGCCCTTCATTTTAATTTTGTCAGAATAAAGTTTGTGTCGACTACCATAAACTGAGAAATGACATTTTTGTTTACATTTGGTAGCAGATCAATCTTAAACCAATTCGAGTAAGAGTCTACTAAAACCAAATAGTGTTGATTGTTCCATTCAAAGATATCAGTTGCAACAATTGACCAAGTTAGTTCAGGTATTGGATTTAGCTGAAGCGGTTGTCTTTGCAAATGCACTCTGGTACTATTACATACTGAGCAAGAAGAAATAACTCTATCAATGTCTTTTGATAACGAAGGCCAAAATACTAGCTCTCTTGTCCTTCTCTTAGTGGATAATAAACATAGGTGACCATGATGCAAAATCTGAATATATTCCTGCTGTAAGGAAGCAGAAACAACAATCTTAGGACCTTTGAAAACAATGCCATCCTTCATCACCATTTCATCTCTGTAAGGAAAATACAATTGCACCTCAGGTGATACACTAGATTGCTTTAATGGCCATCCGACATTGATATAGTGATTAAGCTTTTGTAAAATAGGATCAGTCATAGTGTGATTTCTCAACTCATCAAGTCTAGTGGTGGAAAAATTACACTCTGACATTACATCAAAGTCAAAAGTTTCAGCAACAATCTGTTCTGTTGTACTTCTAGGTGATTTGATAATGTATCAGCCAGATAGAACAATTTACCTTTAGTGTAGACCATTTTGAAATTGTACTTTTGCAATTTGAGCATTATTCTTTGTAATCTCACCAGATCAGAAGGCATAGGCTTCTTTAAAATGGTAACTAGAGGCTGATGATCAGTTTCAATTTGGATAGCTCAACCATAAATATAATTGTGGAACTTGGACCATGTGAAAACTATCTCCAGAAGCTCTTTCTCAATTTGAGCATAATGCATCTCTGTTTGAGTAAGTGTCCTAGATGCATAGGCTACTGGTCTGCCCCCTTGAAGAATAACTGCACCAAGACCAAAATCTGAAGCATCACAGGATAGCACAACTGCTTTATTTACATCATAATACCTTAAGGTAGGTGGAGTGGTGATTTTCTGCTTAAAATTATCAATCTCTTTCTCATGATGTTGCAAGCATGACCATAGAACATTTTTGCATGTTAGCTCTCTCAAAGGTGCTGTCAACTCACTGAAATCTGGTATTAACTTGCCTAAATAGTTGACCATGCCCAGAAAACGCTATACACCTTGCACATTATCTGATGCTGACATCTCTAAAATAGCTGTTTATTTGGTTGGGTAAGGTCTCAAGCCTGCACTTGTAAACAAATGTCCCATGTAGGTTACTTCTGGAAGTCTGAATTTGCACTTCAGAGGTAAGCATCTGAGTCTTTGTGACTATTTAATTTCCTGTACTCCGCACAGAGCCTGGTGCTGCCGTCCTTCTTTGGCACCAGCACTACTGGGGAGGCCCAGGGACTATTGGACTCTTGAATTGCCCCTAGTTCCAACATCCCCTGTGTCTCCTCCCTCAGGGTCTGTTTGACTCTCTCAGGCACCCTATAAGGGGCCTACCTAATAAGCCTTTGGGGTCCTGTATCCACATGGTGCTGCATCAGGTGGATGCACCTGGGTTTCCCAGTGAACATGTCCCCAGACTCATGTAACACTGCTCTGAACCTGGATAGGAGATAGCTGCTGGGACATTGCTACTCCTTCCACTGAGGTGTCAGTTCAAGCCTCACTAAGGAGATCAGTCACCAGATCTCTCTCAGACTCCTCCTGGAATTCACTGCAAATACTCAGCACAAGGGCCTCCATATCATGGTAAGGTTTCATCATGTTAACATGGTACAATATGTACCCCTGCCTCCTGCCTAGCAGTTCTATCAGGTAGTTAACACCACTTACCTTGCTTACCACCTTGTAGGGTCCCTCCGAGGCTGCTTGCAGCTTGTTGTGTCAGACAGGAATGAGAACCATTACCTGCTGCCCTATAGCATACTCTCTAGCTCGAGCATTCCTGTTTACTTCACGTGCTCTTCCTAGAACTTTCTTCAGGTTTCTGTCATGCTCTGATTTGCCATTGCCTCCAACTAATAGATTGTCTACTATTATGGTACAAGGATAACCTGAAATAATTTGTTCCATTGCAGCTGAAAGACTTCAGTTGCAGAATTTATTCCAAAAGGCATCCATAGGAATCTGTACCTGCTAAACAGAGTACCAAAAGTAGTTAGAAATGAGGATTTGCGATCAAGCATCACTTGTCAAAATGAACTCTTTGCATCCAAAACAGAAAATACAGTTGCATTCATTATTAGAGATGCAACTTCCTCAACTGTGCACATTGGATGATCTGGCCTGTTTAATGCTTTGTTCAAATCTCTAGGATCAATGCATATTTTGATTCCATCTGAGCCTTTCTTATGAGTGCCTACCATGGACGACACCCATTCAGTTGGTTCTGTGACTGGACAAATCACACCTTGCTGCACCATCTTATCCAACTGAGCTTTGACTTTATTTTGCATTGCTATTGGAACTCTTCTTTTTGGTCTGACTACTGGAGTGACCTCAATATCTAACTTGATAGAATTAACAACTGGAAATTTAGCCAATTTATCATCAAAAACAGCATACTCTGAGAAAATGGCTTCTGAAAAACGTGAACTTGGAACTGCACTCACAAGATAAACTTCTTTAGCAAAAGAAAGCAGATTCATTCTGAAACTATCTTTGAGACCCAGTAAAGATTGCACTGGTCGTCGGACTACATAGAATAATAAGTTGTAACAGTTCTTGGCCAAATAACATGAAAGTATTACTGAACCTTTGGTTTGAATTTCTTCACCTCTATACGCAACAATTCTCACACTGCTGGTTACACTGAGTTGTCTGTTAGTTCTCACTTTTGCAAATGTGTCTGCTGATATTACAACCCACTTTGATCTAGAGTCTACTTTGAGCTCTGTGGATTTCCCATTGATCTGAACCATACAAAACACTTCACTTCTTGTCAATAAGTTTACTGCAACTCTTTCTCCCAGCACTGATACACCATCCACATAGAAAGCTGACTGTTTTGGTTCTACTTGAGCAACTTGCTTTTTTGTATGACCTTTCTTTACAACTGTGTGAGGCTTACTTTGCTTGCTAAACCTTTTGAAAGTGGCCACACTTCTTACACTTGTGGCTTTGCTGACCATATGCTAAACACTTCTCTCTTTTAGACTCATGATTTGCACCACAATTGCAACAGTTAACAGTAAAGCTAGACATGGGTTTGCTGACTCACGTTTGTGTTGCACTGAGCTGGTGATGGAGCTTGCATTTTTCATGGAACCCTCTGGAAAGCTTGGTACCTTCTTTGGAAACCCTGTGGCTGCCCTTTGCTTAGGCCTGTTTCTGCTTGCCATGTTTTGCATACTGTCTATTTTTGTTTTGGAGCATACTGAAACCATGCTTTTGTCACTTGCAAGCATGTTCGTATGTCTTTCTGTCACTTCATGGATCTGACAGATCATTATTGCTTTGCTTAATGTCAAATCACTGTCACAAAGTAAAATCTTTCTCACTGCAGTACTATTAATACCACACACGTCTGTCCTTTATCAGCTCATTGTTCAAATCACCAAACTAACACGTTTTAGCCTTGTTCCTCAAGTCAGTTATATAAGGTACAAATGTTTGCCCTGGTTTCTGATTTCTTGTGAAAAACAAATGCCTCCCTAAGGTAATGTTCATCTGGGAGTTGCACATTTCTCTGAACTTACACTTCAAACAGTCAGGGCCTTCTCTGGACTCAGCTTGCACAACAATATGGCAGTCTGCACCCTCACCTTCCTGCACTGCTGGTGCATATACAAATGAACGCTCTCATTCTACAGCCTCATATCCTGCTAAATTTAACAAAATTAATGCCCTTGTGTGTGCATCTCTATCTGCATAAGATGCTTGTATGAAAAGATCGTACTCTTGTTCAAATATTCTCCAGTTCTCTGCAATATTCTGATCAAACACAAGTGGTTGAGGTTTTCGAAATCTGTTTGCCATATTAACACATACCAGCAAAGCATCTTGCAAGTACATACAAATATACACACACACGTGCATAAGTAATTGGCATAAACATAGTTTGGTCAGTGTTTCTGTGCTGTGTACCTGTACTTTCTCTCCTTAAGCTTATCGGAATTGTGTGGATGAATAACCTCGTATTGCTTTCAGTTAGATGGACTTTGCAAAATAAACCTCTTGGGCTTCTCGATGCTTTATTATACTTTGCAAAATAACTTTTCAGATTTCATAATGCTTCATTGTGCTTTGAAAAATAGCTTTTTAGGTTTCTCAATGCTTTACTGTACTTTGCGAAATAACTTTTGAGATTTTTCGATGCTTTATTGTGCTTTGTGAAATAACTTTTTAGAGCTATCAGTGCTTTATGAAACTGCGGAATAGCTTTTCTAATTTTTTAATGCTTTACAGAGCTTTGCGGAATATTTTCTTGGACTTTGCAATGCTTTATGAAATCTTCGATAGGTAAAGGCAGATATGCTAAAATCATCGACTTTCGGAATTGGTAAAGGCAAAAATGCTAAAGTCATTGATCACCACTCACTATGCTTGTGAAATCGGTAAAGGCAGAAATGCTAATGTAATTGCTTGGAATTTTGTTGATAAAAGTAGGAATGCCACTGTCATGCATCATCACTTATCAAAGTCATCATGTTAAGAAACATTTGAGAACTTTACAATGCAACTGAGCAATTCACGAGCACTGTAATACTCTTGCAATCTCTTGCAAGAAACACGTTTCCTTAATGCAAGAACGCATCAAGCAACTGCACAATGTGAATAGTCGAACATTTGTTGGCCAAATTCACTATCTATTGCGGTATCTGCACTTTGCAAATGACTAGGTGTAATACATTGTAATGTCCCCAAAATGGTGGTACCTTGCTAGTCAACTCTTCACACTACAAGAAGCACTCTGTAATGGTGGCACTTTGTGAACAGACACACCCAACACAAGAACTTTCTTCAAATAACCATGCTTTGACTGAATTACATGAGATAGTTGCACTTTACATACAGTGAACTCTTTGAAATACATGCACAGTAATAAGCACACATTGTAAGTTCTTTTACACACTCTGAAATACTTCGAATAAGTTTAATTATGCCTTTGATACAATACAAAGTCATAGTTATGCCCAAACACAGCACTTTGCCTAAACATAGCAGTCACCTTGCTTTATTTTCCTTACAGTGCTTTTTTTTTCTTATTATATTCTGTTTTGCTTGTTTAAACCCTTTTTCTTGTTCATGCCCAGTGTACTTTCTCTGTGCTCGTTTTACTCTAAACATGCCCAGTTCTGCCTTAAACACACTTGTTCTACCTTAAACATGCTCATTTTACCTTAAACATATTCATTTTGTACTTTAAACATATTCATTTCATCAAATACTTTTGTCTTAACCATTTTCTTTAGTTAACAAACTTTTTGTACTTTCTGATAATGCGGTTTGTACCCTTGTAATGCCTTTTTTTACCTCTTTGCATCAAGTAAATAATTTGTATTGCTTTTCATTACCTTTGATTATTTCTGGTTGTGTTTGCACTGTTTTCTCTCAGTTTTACCTTTGCTGTCGTCTTTACATCTCATGGCTCCAAATGTTCTTCACTTTTCCATCCCAGTTCTGACACCATGTCGCTTTCGTGTTAGTACACAAATAAACAAGTCTTCCTGGGTTCTGTTTAAGCAGCATTATTCTATACAAACACATCATTGTAAAGGCTTATTGACTATGACTTAAGTAACTTATATACAAACTAACTACTGCAATCATGCATGCTCACTCACTGGCTGCTTCTACAAAATGGCACTAGGGATTGCATGTGTCTGGAATTTATATGTGCATGCACAGCCTTGCATGATTCTTAAAGACATAGCACACACATGCTACACTCTGATCTACACTCACCACAACAAAACTATTCCAGGCAGGGTCAAGGCATACTCTACCATGGCCTTGGCTTCACTTATGACTTTCTGGAAAAGGCTGGATTCTAGGAGTATTCTAGAAGCTACAGCTTAGTACTTTGTACTTATGTTTACAAAGCACTATAAGCTTGATTCCTTCTTGTGGTCTAGATCAGGTTTGGCTAAGGCCATTCCCCAGGGGCTCCTGGACTCTTCTCCATCAACCTCCCAAATGTAGTAAGCTAGGGTAATCTAACCATATAGCCAAGGCTACTACAGCTGTGATCAATATGATGAACATGGTACAGTTGTGTAAGTAAACTTACCATAGCAGTAGTTGTTCACATGATCACTTCTGCAGTAGCTTTTCTCTCTCTCCATCCCCCTTTTGTTTTGGTGTGTTGTATGCCAGGGCGTGGATATATATATATATATATATATATATATATATATATATATATATATATATATATATATATATACGCCACCAAGAACAAAAAAAACAAATGACTAAGCACTTTCACCAGGCTTCAATCACTGGCTTCTTCAGAGTTTTTTTTTGTTCTTGGTGGCATATTAAAAGTGGAGACTTTCATTTATTCTCTGGTGGCTGTTTTTTATTTTTCTTAATTTTTGCAAGTTTGCTTTATCCGTTTGGATTGTTTTACTAAGCTTTGTTGATCTGTCCATTCCATCCTGTTTGCTGATGTACTCCATCACCAGTATGAATAGCAGTGACCTCAGAGCTATACCCTGATGCACATCCATTCCCACTGGAAACCCCTCTGAGAGTCACAGTCTGTTTGTACTTGTGTCATTGTACATATCCAGCATTAATTCTACCAATGTTACTGGTACTTTGAACTATCACAGGACTGCCCAAATCAGCTTTCTTGGGACCTTGACATATGCTTCCTCCAAGTCCATAAATTCCCATTTGGACTCTTTTCTCATCACTAGCTTCTTTTCAATTATCTGTCAAACTGTAAACAGCAGGCTAGTTGTATTACATCTTGATCTGAATCTGAACTGCACATCTCCCAGCTTTATTTATTAGTCACCCTCTACAGTAATATCATACTGTGTGACAGGAGTTTCTTACTTCTACATGGCCCACAGTTATGAATGTCATCTTTGTTCTTATATGCTGGCACTAGGATGCTTATTCTCCAGTCACCTGGGATACACTTTTCTCTCCATAGTGTTATAAGTACCCTCTGGATCTATTCTCTTCTAACCCACCCAACATCATGATCATATAGGCTCCTAGCTTCATAGATGTATACTAGGCCAACAACCACCAAGGCCTTTATAAGACCAGCTGAGTGAAGTAACCAACTGTGTCCTCATGTACCTTGGTTGTCTATTAGCAGGGGCATATTAGGTTGGAGGTGGTAAAGAGCATTGTTGGGGGGAATGTTACTTAGGTAATATTTTCCTTCCTTGTTACTTAGATAATATTTTACTTCCTTGTTACTTAGGTAATATTTTACTTCCTGTCTGCCTCTGTTCATTAGAGACATGAGAGTTTGACAGGGGAGAATTTATGATTTCCCATCCTATGGGCAAGGCTATGTTAGAATAGGGTCTGGCTTAACTCTGCTTCATGAGCACAGGGAGCCTGCTCCATAGAGTGGTGGATCCTTTGAGGTACATATTGGTCTCTCCAACATGTCCTATTTCTGTCACAGGCAAAGTTTAAATACTTTCTTTGATTGATTATTTTTGTGGCTTAAGAGATTGATACATGTCTCCCAGTAGGTACTTTGAGCAGTGTTAGTGGTGCCAATGGTAGCACACTTGCCTTTGGTGCACAAAGGTGTGAATTCCATTCTTATACCAGGTAGAAGGAGTGCTGGCTCTGCAGTGCAGCATAAGGGGAGAGGGGTGCTGCACTCCTGAGTGAGGTGACCTTCAGATGAGATGTTAAACTGAGGGCCCATCTCTTTGAGTTGATGGCAGCACGGGTGGATGTAAAAGATCCCACGGCACCTATCAAAAAAATAAGCGGAAATTCCCTGATGCCCTAGTCAAATTTACCTTGGTAGTATAAATACCACCTCAAGTATAACCTGAAAACAGGACACAAGCCTAGTGGGTTAACCCTGTCAACAAAAGGATAAATAAAGCAAACCAAAAAAAAAGAAAGAAAAAAAAATTAACTTTCTAAGATATATATTTTTAACAGTGTTTTGTTTCTGTTATACTAAGGCCAGTAGGTGTCAGTGTTAGGCCACTGTGGAGTAAACTGATATACATAACGTGTGTGTGTGTGTGTGTGTGTGTGTGTGTGTGTGTGTGTGTGTGTGTGTGTGTGTGTGTGTCTATTTATGTATATCTATATCTTTCTGTCTGTATCTATCTATCTATCTATATATATATATATATATATATATATATATATATATATATATATATGTATATATATACATATATACATACACACATGCATACACAGCTCCCCACTCTATGTCCCAGGTAGGAAACGTCTGCCATACCCACCTGACATTTGCTGGGCTTAATGGTCAACCCTGCCCTCTGGAGTCTGCCTAGCACCTCCATAACATGCTGAAGGTGCTCTTGCCAGGAATGGCTATAGACAGCAATATCATCTAGGTAAGCAAGGGCAAACCCTCCTGCTCTTGCTAGGATATGATCTACCAGCCTCTGGAAAGTTGCTGGGGCATTTTTCATCCCAAAGAGCATCTTTGTGAACTCATACAAGCCAAAAGGAGTCAGAAAGGCTGACCTCTCTCTAGCACTGGGAGTCAAGGGCACATGCCAGTAACCCTTGGTAAGATCATTGGTGGTAAGATACTTGGCCCCAACCAGCTGCTCTAGGGAGTCATCTGTCCTAGGCATGGGGTAAGCATCTGAGTCTTTGTGACTTTTTAATTTCCTGTACTCCACACAGAGCCTGGTGCTGCCATCCTTCTTTGGCACCAGCACTACTGGGGAGGCCCAGGGACTGTTGGACTCTTGAATTTCCCCTAGTTCCAACATCCCCTGTGTCTCCTCCCTCAGGGTCTGTTTGACTCTCTCAGGCACCCTATAAGGGGACTACCTAATAAGCCTATGGGGTCCTGTATCCACCTGGTGCTGCACCAGGTGGATGCACCTGGGTTTCCCAGTGAACATGTCCCCAGACTCATGTAACACTGCTCTGATTTCATGAATCTGTATAGGAGAAAGCTGCTGGGACATTGCTACTCCTTCCACTGAGGTGTCAGTTCGAGCTTCACTGAGGAGATCAGTCACTAGATCTCCCTCAGACTCCTTCTGGAATTCACTGCAAATACTCAGCACAAGTGCCTCCATATCATGGTAAGGTTTTATCATGTTAACATGGTACAATTTGTGCCCCTGCCTCCTGCCTAGCAGTTCTATCAGGTAGTTAACACCACTTACCTTGCTTACCACCTTGTAGGGTCCCTCCCAGGCTGCTTGCAGCTTGTTGTGTCTGACAGGAATGAGAACCATTACCTGCTGCCCTATAGCATACTCTCTAGCTCGAGCATTCCTGTCATACCAGACCTTTTTTGTTGTTTGGTTTCTGCCAGGTTTTCCTGGAACAAGCCTATGAGTTCCCTGAGCCTTGTCCTGAGGTTTAGGACATATGCAACAACAGGCTCCTTGTGGGATCCACACTCACCTTCCCACTCATCTCAAATTAAATCTAGAGCTTATCTCCCCGGGCCTCTACTGGAAATGGACATGTATCCAGTTGGACTAGCCCAGTCAACAAATGTAAAATAAAATAAATAAATAAAATAATAGAGGTCCCCTCACCCTTTGCCTATACAGCAACTCAAAGGGTGAAAACCCCGTGGATTTCTGGGGAGCCTCTCTGTAAGCAAACAACAGATGGGGCAGATATTTGTCCCATTCCCTCTTAAACTGGTCTGCAGATGCTGGTAGCATGGACTTGATTGTAGAGTTTACTCCCTCAACAAGGCATTAGTCTGGGGATGGTAGGGGGTGGTCTTCTGGTGCTTCACCCAACAGTACTTCCACAGACAAGTCAGCAGGTTTGACATGAAATTGGCACCTCTGTCAGTCAGTATTTATTTTGGAAAACCTACCCTGCTAAAAATCTCTAACAAAGTATTTGCCACCTTTTCTGCCTCAATGGAGGACAAAGCCACTGCCTCAGGGTATCTTGTAGCATAATATACTACCTCTAGGATATATGTTTTCCCTGTGGAACTTGGGTTACTCAGAGGCCCCACAATATCCATAGCTACCCTCTGAAATGGTTCCTCAACCACAGGCAAAGGCATCAAAGGAGCTCTCACCTTGTCTCCTGCCTTGCCTAGCTTTTGGCACTGCTCACAGGTCCTGAAGTACCCTGTTACATCTCTGGAAATTTCAGGCAAATAGATGTTCTGCATAATACGTGTCTTTGTATGTTTTATGCCCATATGACTTGCACAGGGCATATCATGGGCTATGGCTAGAAGTGCCAGATGGTATGCCGTAGGCACTACCAACTGCTGTAGCCTGTCACCTTCTAGCCTTCCCTCAGGGGTCCATTCTCTGTACAGTAACTCTTTGTCCCAGTTTACAGATCCCCCCTTCCCTTTAGAATCAGGTGCCTCACTAGCTACCTGCCTCAGGCCTTGTAATGTAGGGTCTGAGAGCTGAGCCTGTCTCAACTCTCTCTTTGTAACCCTTCCCAGCTGCCCTTCCACAGGAAATTTGTCATCCTCTGACAGCGGTGCCTCACTGTCAGCCTGGGTACTACTACTCACCTCTACCTTTGCAGTCATTCTGTCCAAGGGAACATTAGGACCCACAAGCAGCTGTGGCTCACCTTCAGTCTCACTGATGGAGAGTAGCTCCCTCCCTGAAGTAACCACCTCACCAGTCCTGGCTGCAAGTATTCAGTCTGTCTGGGTCTCCCCTAGGCTACTAGACCCACATGCTTGTCTTGAAGCCTGACTGCATGTAACTGCATTAACACATAGTACTGCCTCATCAAAATCCTTCCCTATCAGGACATCTGCAGGATGGTACTTTGGTACCCTGGGCATCTGTATGCCACATGGCACCACTGGTTGCATTCAAAACATTTAACCCTAAGTCCTGGACATGTACCTGGACTAGTGGCTTCCCCTGCTACTGGCAGATTCTGTTGGGACAGTTTAGGCTGCCCACCATGGGTTCCTTTTTGACTCATGAGCAGTACTGATGGTCCCTTTCCTGTGCATTGTTTGCTAGGTATAGGTTTCGCTTCTTCCCCAACTCATCTGAAGTAGCACATTGTCAATCAGCTAACCAGATCCTCATGTCCTCAGGCAAAGTGCTAAGGGCTTGTTCCCTCACCAAATGGTCTGCCAGGCCTTCAAAAGTGGTGACCTGACATCCACTCACCCACCTATGAAAATAAGTGCTTATTTCAGCAACATATCCACACACACTTTCGTCTGCCTTGCGTCCATGCTCACAAAACTTTTTCCTATAAGTTTCAGGTGTTAGCTTAGAAAAATTCTAACAGACAATTCTTAACAGCAGTATAATTTAAGAAATCATTGTTTGACAGTTTGGAAACTACATTTACAGCTTTACCATGGAGTAGGGGAGTCAGGAACCGTACCCAGAGCCTTTGGTCAACATCATACTGTTTACATACCCTTTCAAACATATGAATGAAATTATCAAAATTATCCCCCTCTGTAAACTGCTGAAGAAATTTACTGACCTTTTGTGCTTCTGGTGTCCAGTTATTCCCTTCCCCATTACCTCCATGAGTCTGGAGAAGAGTCAGCATCTCCTTTTCATGCTGCTTCTGCCTCTCCTTTTCCTCAGCTTCCAGGAGTAGCAGTTTCACATTCTCCTCAGCCTGTAGACGTCTCAGTCTCTCTGATGCTTCTGTTTCCAAATGCCTGGCCTCCAACTCAAGTCTCTTCAGCTCCAGTGGGATTTTTAAGTCCTCTGCAGAAAGGTTGAGCTGTCCATACTCTGAGTGTTGTACATCTCCACGGCCAGTCTGATCATTGTCCTGATTGCTGTTTTCTGATGCAGCTGTGACCAGAACTGCAATCATGTCTGCCTTAGTCAGGTTTCCATGCACCAGTCCCTTAGCATGGCACATCTCAGCCAACTGGCTCCTTGTCAGCTTGCCATACTCCTCTGCTGACATGCTTGCCTGCTCTCACTGACTAAGCTAACAAAAGAAATAAAACAATTGTGATCTGAACTCTGAATATTCACAGCATGGCTGATTGAGAGTACACAAACACCTTCAGTGATCACTGTACACAAGCTACAGGAATTCACTATCCACACCACTAGAAGCAAATTGACAACTGATTAATATATGGTGTGGATATCCCACCACTGCCAACCAATTAATATGTGATTCCTGTGCACTAGCTCAGTAGTCAAGGA
Source organism: Protopterus annectens (assembly GCF_019279795.1). NCBI lineage: Eukaryota > Metazoa > Chordata > Ceratodontiformes > Protopteridae > Protopterus > Protopterus annectens. Next base: position 154,359,991 of record NC_056741.1, read on the forward strand.
GCCTCAATCCTCACCACTAACACCAGTGAGGGTTGTCCACGTTGGGAAGGATAACAAATACACACACAGTAAAGTACAATTTCCCTTAAGAGCACACAGAGATCACAGTCAGTCTGGGGCTGGTTTCTCCCTTTCTCTCCAGATTCCCAATAAGACTCTGCACTGGAACAGCTATAAGGTACAGATCTCAGCCGAGTAGTCAAGCCAAAACCTCCAGTGCCCTCTCTGTCCAACCAGTGCTTTGTGTCCCTGCCCAAGTAGCTGACACACACACACACACACACACACACACACACACACACACACACACTTTTAGATTTGGTTTATACACACACACACACACACACACACACACACACACACACACACACACACACACACACACACACACACACACACACACACACAGACACTCCTGGGGAAGGCTGGCACTGGTTCTCCAGCTATGCCCCCTCCTGCCAGGCTATAAGGTAGTAATCACTGCCACCAACTACTCTTATCAGCTACTAAAAAGGCCCTTACCAAGGGGTGTCCAATTATTACTGTGCAATATTATTATCCAATTAGTAAGTGTGACGATCAGTAAGGCTTATTTGGAGTGGCTTTGTACAGTATCACTATATACATGCAACATACTCTAGAGCTTAAAATATCTCTACACAAAACAGCCACAGTTGAAAGGTTTAAAATATTTAATAATAAATAAAAACACAAGACCAGTCTTCTCAATTCAACACAGTGCTAGTCAAGAGTTCAGAAATCACAGGAAATTCTTAAAATAATACGGTAGAATAGTCTGACATAAATATAGAAAACATCCAGTCTAAACTTACTATTTTCTATCTATTTCTTAAGCGAAACACTAAAGTCTAAGATCCTACTTACATACAGACAGAGCAAAGCAAGTGCTGGTGAGTGGTCAGTTCTGAAGAAAAATGCAAAATGCTCTGATTGTCTCTCTTTGAGAAAGTCTTAAAAATAATACATCACTGCTGACTCATTTTAGATTACATAATTTTTCTCTGGTTCCCAGGTTAACAGAAACTCAGAGTTTTAACATTGCTTTGATCTTGCACCTGGCCAGATAACTACAGCAATAAAAGACATTATGTATGTAAAATCTAGCAATTAACTCTGTTCTCAAAACAATAGAAGGAATTTCTCAGTCCAGACATTATGTCTCCGAGCTTTGAGATCAAACAGTCATACAATGCTTGACTTATCAGCTTTCTTCCAGTAGAGTGCACTATAGTTACATTTTTGAAGTTCAACATTTAACACAGTTTTCTTACATTTAAGAGGACAAGCCTGTGGATTATATTCATATTTACAATGACATAAAATTATCTACAAATTTCTATCTAGCTAGGCTGGTAGCCTTCACATATCTTTACACTCCAAGTGAGTGTCCCCCCACAGGTGCCAGTGGTGAGGATTGAAGCTCCTTGATTACTGGCTCAGAGGTGGGATATCCACATCACATATTGATTGGTAGTGGAGGGTCATCACAGCACGTACTAATAGAAGCAAGAAATACTGCTACTAGAAAGTCATATACTCTCTCCACTTGCAAAGATTATGGAAAAATGTATTCATAGACAACTCATGCACCACCTAATCCAAAATCGCCTTATGGCAGACACTCAGCATAGCTTCCGTCCTCATCACAGCACTACTTTAGCCCTCCTAACCTTTACTAATACCATAAACCATAATCGCAACAATAATTATATATCCTCAGCCCTATTTTTGGATCTTTCCAAGGCATTCGATATGGTTGATCACCAACTTTTAATCCACACCCTGCAAACATTCTGTTTAGATACTGGAGCCCTCCAATGGTTTCAATCCTACCTGAATGGTCGACAGCAGGCTGTCCTCTGGCAGAACAAACTCTCTAACCTTCTACCTAACACTCTTGGAGTACCACAAGGCTCTATACTAGGGCCCTTGCTGTTCTCCATCTTCATTAACGACCTTTATACTGTCATCCCAAAAGTCAGCTGTATCCAATATGCTGATGACTCTACTCTGATTTGCTCAGCCACATCTCCAGTAGAGTTATGGTCAGCTACCCAGACCACCTTTAATACAATAGAAAACTGGCTTTCTGAACATCGTCTGATCCTAAATCCCCCAAAAAACTAAAATGCTGTTATTTTCACCAACACGTAGGTCTACCGCTTTCACCTTTACCATAAAATCAAATGATGGCACAAAAATCTCCCCTGACCCATCTACAAAACTATTAGGTGTCATCATAGACAATAATCTAAAATTTGACCTACATGTTAACCAAACTATCAAAACCATCAATAAAAAACTAGGGTCACTTTACAGAATAAAAGCCTTCCTAACTCCTCCAGCTAAAATTGCCATAGCTCGCTCTCACCTTCTTTCAACCCTTCTGTATGCATCCCCTCTACTCCCGAATTTAAACAAGACTGTCCTAACAAACTCTCAATTTGCTACAACCACATTGCCAGGTTTGCCACTGGGCTGCCTTTTAGGACACATCATTGCATCAATCTAAATCAGCTTGGTTGGCTTGAACTACCCAGCCTAATCCAGTATAACCAACTGATTATGGCCTATAAAATCCTCTATAATCCGGACAATACTCCTGCACTTAAAAATATTATCACCCCCTATAACAATTCTAGACCGCTTCGATCCTCTAACAAACTACTAATTCAGACTAGCAAAATTAATAACACAGCCGGTGATTCTCTCTTTGCAAACTCTGTAAGTAGATCCTGGAACTCTCTTCCAGCTGATATTACCTTACTTTCCACCTTAGGTCAATTTAACACTAGACTCAATCAACATTTGTCACTTAACTGGCTATGTCAATGTATCAAGCCTGGCTAACTCTCTCTAGAATGTGTAAAAATCTGTTAACCAGTTTACAGTGTAATTTAATTTAATCCTGACTTGTGCTCAGGATTAACTGTAACCTGTGGAACTTGTTTAACTTGCTTACCTATGTAATCTCTGTAAATAGTCTGTTTGTAATAAGTGATGCTGGTATTATGTAATGCTGTATCTGCTTACCCTTGGAGCTTTTCTCCCCGGGCCTCTGCTGAAAATGGACATGCATCCAGTTGGACTATCCTGGTCAACAAATGTAAAACAAAATAAATAAAATAAAATAAAAGTCATGCATTATCAAATGGAAATCTTTTCTCGTTGGTGCCAACAACATAACCAGCACCCATTCAGGGCTAGTTGTTCTCTGGTTTTAAAAGATTTGTGTGTCACTATCCTAAGGCCATTCTTAATCCTCTAGCAAGGTTCATTTATTAGCCATTTTAACATGTCTGCCCACGAGTTCTCCTCCTCCAATGCATTCTCATGTGAAAATGTTTTTGAAAGGGGTTTTGCATAAGAGGCCTCCAGGAAAATTTTTGGCACCTCTTTGGGATCTTAATTTTGTGTTATAGTTGCTAAAATATGCTCCATTTGAACCAGCTAGCCTGGGTGACTTGAGATTTTTAACAAGGAAAACAGTTTTACTGCACTGACCTTCACAAGAAAGGTATCTCAGTTGCAGGCTCTTAAGCCGAGTCAACTCTATCTCACTTTCCATAGGGGCAGGGTTTTTTTGAGAACAATTGTTCATTTCTTGTGACAGTAAGAAGAATATAACTTATGTCAAAACAGACTATTTTCAAATGGTTGTTTAAGGCTATTACCTTTTGTTATACCCAATGTCACTTTTGTGTTAGTACTTGAATAAATGAGACTTTGTGGGTTCTGTTTTAGGAGCTTTATTCTATACAAACACATCACTGTAAAGGTTTATTGACTATGACTAAGTAACATATATACAAACTACCCAGTAACACGAAGCAAGTACTGTCAAAACAGTAACCAAAAAACTCCAGAATGATAGACACCACTGTAGAATGCACCGTAAAATGAATCCTTTTGTATAAAAAGCAAGTTTTAATCATTTTTAACACACAACACTACAAATACATTTTCCTCCAGCAGACTTCATCAGATAACATTCAGTAATGTATTCCTAGCTTTATATAGTGACATCAAAGTTCACTGGCCAATCATAAACACTGTTCTCATAAAAATCTGTTCAAAAACACTTAATAAACCTTTAAATTAATTATAAATATTGCTAAACTACTTTAAGTACATGTTAAAATGCTCATATTAAAATTTTACTTAAAAATTACAAGTAAATCATTTATTTAATTTCAGTATTAAAAAGTTGTGTGGAAAAATCATTGTTCTGGTGTTTTGCACCCTCTAGTGGACAATTAAAATATAACATCCATGCTACAAAATGTCACAAGTCAAAATATAAAAAGCACATAGAAAAGAATATCACACTATTACAAATGAACTTGCAATATACATGTATTTACATAGCTGGCTATAATTTAACTGCCCTTAATTTTAATTTTGTCAGATTAAAGTTTGTGTGGACTACCATGAACTGAGAAATGACATTTTATTTTAAGTTTGGTAGCAGATCAATATCAAATCAATTTGAGTAAGAGTCTACCAAAACCAAATAGTGTTGATTGTTCCATTCAAAGATATCAGTTGCAACAACTGACCAAGTTAGTACAGGTATTGGATTTAGCTGAAGTGGTTGTTTTTGCAAATGCACTCTGGTACTATTACATACTGAGCAAGAAGAAATAACTCTATCAATGTCTTTTGATAACGAAGGCCAAAATACTAGCTCTCTTGTCCTTCTCTTAGTGGATAATAAACCTAGGTGACCATGATGCAAAATCTGAATATATTCCTGCTGTAAGGAAGCAGGAACAACAATCTTAGGACCTTTGAAAACAATGCCATCTTTCATCACCATTTCATCTCTGTAAGGAAAATACAATTGCACCTCAGGTGATACACTAGATTGCTTTAATGACCATCCGACATTGATATAGTGATTAAACTTTTGTGAAATAGAATCAGTCATAGTGTGATTTCTCAACTCATTAAGTCTAGTGGTGGAAAAATTGCACACTGACATTACATCAAAGTCAAAAGTTTCAGCATCAATCTGTTCTGTTGTACTTCTAGGTGATTTGGATAATGTATCAGCCAGATAGAACAATTTACCTTTAGTGTAGACCATTTTGAAATTGTACTTTTGCAATATGAGCATTATTCTTTGTAATCGCACCAGACCAGAAGGCATAGGCTTCTTTAAAATGTTAACTAGAGGCTGATGATCAGTTTCAATTTGGATAGCTCAACCATAAATATAATTGTGGAACTTGGACCATGTGAAAACTATCTCCAAAAGCTCTTTCTGAATTTGAGCATAATGCATCTCAGTTTGAGTAAGTGTCCTAGATGCATAGGCTACTGGTCTGCCCTCTTGAGGAATAACTGCACCAAGACCAAAATCTGAAGCATCACAGGATAGCACAACTGCTTTATTCACATCATAGTACCTTAATGTAGGTTGAGTTGTGATTTTCTGCTTAAAGTCATCAAACTCTTTCTGATGATGTTGCAAGCATGACCATAGAACATTTTTGCACGTTAGCTCTCTCAAAGGTGCTGTCAACTCACTGAAATCTGGTATTAACTTTCCTAAATAGTTGAACATGCCCAGAAAACGCTATAAACCTTGCACATTATCTGGTGCTGACATCTCTAAAATAGCTGTTTATTTGGTTGGGTAAGGTCTCAAGCCTGTACTTGTAAACAAATGTCCCAAGTAGGTTACTTCTGGAAGTCTGAATTTGCACTTCAGAGGTAAGCATCTGAGTCTTTGTGACTATTTAATTTCCTGTACTCCACACAGAGCCTGGTGCTGCCATCCTTCTTTGGCACCAGCACTACTGGGGAGGCCCAGGGACTGTTGGACTCTTGAATTGCCCCTAGTTCCAACATCCCCTGTGCCTCCTCCCTCAGGGTCTGTTTGACTCTCTCAGGCACCCTATAAGGGGCCTACCTAATAAGCCTTTGGGGTCCTGTGTCCACGTGGTGCTGCATCAGGTGGATGCACCTGGGTTTCCCAGTGAACATGTCCCCAGACTCATGTAACACTGCTCTGATTTCTTGAACCTGGATAGGAGATAGCTGCTGGGACATTACTACTCCTTCCACTGAGGTGTCATTTCAAGCCTCACTGAGATCAGTCACCAGATCTCTCTCAGACTTCTCCTGGAATTCACTGCAAATACTCAGCACAAGGGCCTCCATATCATGGTAAGGTTTCATCATGTTAACATGGTACAATTTGTGCCCCTGCCTCCTGCCTAGCAGTTCTATCAGGTAGTTAACACCACTTACCTTGCTTACCACCTTGTAGGGTCCCTCCCAGGATGCTTGCAGCTTGTTGTGTCTGACAGGAATGAGAACCATTACCTGCTGCCCTATAGCATATTCTGTAGCTCGAGTATTCCTGTTTACTTCACATGCTCTGCCTAGAACTTTCTTGAGGTTTCTGTCATGCTCTGATTTGCCATTGCCTCCAACTAATAGATTGTCTACTATTATGGTACAAGGATAACCTGAAATAATTTGTTCCATTGCAGCTGAAAGACTTCAGTTGCAGAATTTATTCCAAATGGCAACCTTAGAAATCTGTACCTGCTAAACAGAGTACCAAAAGTAGTTAGAAATGAGGATTTGCGATCAAGCATCACTTGTCAAAATGAACTCTTTGCATCCAAAACAGAAAATACAGTTGCATTCATTATTATAGCTGCAACTTCCTCAACTGTGCACATTGGATGATCTGGCCTGTTTAATGCTTTGTTCAAATCTCTAGGATCAATGCATATTCTGATTCCATCTGAGCCTTTCTTATGAGTGCCTACCATGGACGACACCCATTCGGTTGGTTCTGTGACTGGACAAATCACACCTTGCTGCACCATCTTATCCAACTGAGCTTTGACTTTATTTTGCATTGCTACTGGAACTCTTCTTGCTGGTCTGACTACTGGAGTGACCTCAATATCTAACTTCATAGAATTAACAACTGGAAATTTAACCAATTTATCATCAAAAACAGCATACTCTGAGAAAATGGCTTCTGAAAAACGTGAACTTGGAACTGCACTCACAAGATAAACTTCTTTAGCAAAAGAAAGCAGATTCATTCTGAAACTATCTTTGAGACCCAGTAAAGATTGCACTGGTCATCAGACTACATAGAATAATAAGTTGTAACAGTTCTTGGCCAAATAACATAAAAGTATTACTGAACCTTTGGTTTGAATTTCTTCACCTCTATATGCAACAATTCTCACACTGCTGGTTACAATGAGTTGTCCGTTGGTTCTCACTTTTGCAAATGTGTCTGCTGATATAACATCCCACTTTGATCTAGAGTCTACTTTGAGTTCTGTGGATTTCCCATTGATTTGAACCATACAAAACACTTCATTTCTTGTCAATAAGTTTACTGCATCAACTCTTTCTCCCAGCACTGATACACCATCCACATAGAAAGCTGACTGTTCTGGTTCTACTTGAGCAATTTGCTTTTTGTATGACCTTTCTTTAAAACTGTGTGAGGCTTACTTTGCTTGCCAAAACTTTTGAAAGTGGCCACATTTCTTACACTTGTGGCTTTGCTGACCATATGCTAAACAATTCTCTCTCTTAGACTCATGATTTGCAGCACAATTGCAACAGTTAACAGTAAAGCTAGACATGGGTTTGCTGACTCACGTTTGTGTTGCACTGAGCTGGTGGTGGAGCTTGCACTTTTCCTGGAACCCTCGGGAAAGCTTTGTACCTTCTTTGGAAACCCTGTGGCTGCCCTTTGCTTAGGCCTGTTTCTGCTTGCCATGTGTTGCATACTGTCTATGTTTGTTTTGGAGCATACTGAAACCATGATTTTGTCACTTACAAGCATGTTTGTATGTCTTTCTGTCACTTCATGGATCTGACAGATCACTATTGCTTTGCTTAATGTCAAATCACTGTCACAAAGTAAAATCTTTCTCACTGCAGTACTATTAATACCATACATGTCTATCCTTTATCAGCTTATCGTTCAAATCACCAAACCAACACGTTTTAGCCTTGTTCCTCAAGTCAGTTATATAAGGTACAAATGTTTGCCCTGGTTTCTGATTTCTTGTGTAAAACAAATGCCTCTCTAATGTAATGTTCATCTGGGAGTTGCACATTTCTCTGAACTTACACTTCAAACACTCAGGGCCTTCTCTGGACTCAGCTTGCACAACAATATGGCAGTCTGCACCCTCACCTTCATGCACTGCTGGTGCATATACAAATGAACGCTTTCGTTCTACAGCCTCAGATCCTGCTAAATTTATCAAAATGAATGCCCTTGTTTGTGCATCTCTATCTGCATAAGCTGCTTGTATGAAAAGATCATACTCTTGTTCAAATATTCTCCAGTTCTCTGCAATATTCTGATCAAACACAAGTGGTTGAGGTTTTTGAAATCTGTTTGCCATATTAACACATACCAGCAAAGCATCTTGCAAGTACATACAAATATACACACACACGTGCATAAGTAATTGGCATAAACATAGTTTGGTCAATGTTTCTATGCTGTGTACCTGTACTTTCTCTCCTTAAGTTTATCGGAAGTGTGTGAATAAATAACCTCATATTGCTTTCAATTAGATGGACTTTGCAAAATAAACCTCTCAGGCCTCTCGATGCTTTAGTGTACTTTGCAAAATAACTTTTCAGATTTCATAATGCTTCATTGTGCTTTGAAAAATAGAGGTTTCTCAATGCTTTACTGTACTTTGCAAAATAATTTTTGAGATTTCTCGATGCTTTATTGTGCTTTGTGAAATAACTTTAGAGTTATCAGTGCTTTATGAAACTCTGCGGAATAGCTTTTCTAACTTTTTAATGCTTTACAGAGTTTTGCGGAATAGTTTCTTGGACTTTGCAATGCTTTATGAAATCTTCGATAGGTAAAGGTAGAAATGCTAAAATCATCGACTTTCGGAATTGGTAAAGGCAAAAATGCTAAAATCATTGATCATCACTCACTATGCTTGTGAAATCGGTAAAGGCAGAAATGCTAATGTAATTGCTTGGAATTTTGTTGATAAAAGTAGGAATGCCACAGTCATGCATCATCACTTATGAAAGTCATCACGTTAAGAAACATTTGAAAACTTTAAAATGCAAGTGAGCAATTCACGAGCACTGTAATACTCTTGCAATCTCTTGCAAGAAACACGTTTCCTTAATGCAAGAAACACATCAAGCAACTGCACAATGTGAATAGTCAAACATTTGTTGGCCAAATTCACTATCTTTTGCAGTATCTGCACTTTGCAAATGACTAGGTGCATTACATTGTAATGTCCCCAAAATGGTGGTACCTTGCTAGTCAACTCTTCACACCACAAGAAGCACTCTGTAATGGTGGCACTTTGTGAACAGACACACCCAACACAAGAACTTTCTTCAAATAACCATGCTTTGACTGAATTATATGACATAGTTGCACTTTGCATACAGTGAACTCTTTGAAATACATGCACAGTAATAAGCACACACTGTAAGCTCTTTTACACACTCTGAGATACTTCAAATAAGTTTAATTATGCCTTTGATACAATACAAAGTCATAGTTATGCCCAAACACAGCACTTTGCCCAAACATAGCAGTCACCTTGCTTTATTTTTGCTTACAGTGCTTTTTTTTCTTATTATATTCTGTTTTGCTTGTTTAAACCCTTTTTCTTGTTCATGCCCAGTGTACTTTCTCTGTGCTCGTTTTACTCTAAACATGCCCAGTTCTGTCTTAAACACACTTGTTCTACCTTAAACATGCTCGTTTTACCTTAAACATATTTGTTTTGTACTTTAAACATATTCATTTCATCAAATACTTTTGTCTTAACCATTTTCTTTAGTTAACAAACTTTTTGTACTTTCTGATAATGCGGTTTTTACCCTTGTAATGCCTTTTTTTACCTCTTTGCATCAAGTAAATAATTTGTATTGCTTTTCATTACCTTTGATTATTTCTGGTTGTGTTTGCACTGTTTTCTCTCAGTTTTACCTTTGCTGTCGTCTTTACATCTCATGGCTCCAAATGTTCTTCACTTTTGCATCCCAGTTCTGACACCTTGTCGCTTTCGTGTTAGTACACAAATAAACAAGTCTTTGTGGGTTCTGTTTAAGCAGTAGTATTCTATGCAAACACATCATTGTAAAGGCTTATTGACTATGACTTAAGTAACTTATATACAAACTAACTACTGCAATCATGCATGGTCACTCACTGGCCTCTTCTACAAAATGGCACTAGGGATTGCATGTGTCTGCAGTTTATATGTGCATGCACAGCCTTGCATGATTCTTAAAGACATAGCATACACATGCTACACTCTGATCTACACTCACCAAAACAAAACTATTCCAGGCAGGGTCAAGGCATACTCTACCATGGCCTTGACTTCACGTATGACTTTCTGGAAAAGGTTGGATTCTAGAAGTATTCTAGAAGCTGCAGCTTAGTACTTTGTACTTATGTTTACAAAGCACTATAAGCTTGATTCCTTCTTGTGGTCTAGATCAAGTTTGGCTAAGGCCATTCCCCAGGGGCTCCTGGACTCTTCTCTATCAACCTCTCAAATGTAGTAAGCTAGGGTAATATAACCATATAGCCAAGGCTACTACAGCTGTGATCAATATGATGAACATGGTACAGTTGTGTAAGTAAACTTACCATAGCAGTAGATGTTCACATGATCACTTCTGCAGTAGCTTTTCTCTCCCGCCATCCCTCTTTTGTATATATATATATATATATATATATATATATATATATATATATATATACGCCACCAAGAACAAAAAAAAACAAACGACTAAGCGCTTTCACCAGGCTTCATCCACTGGCTTCTTCAGAGTTTTTTTTTGTTCTTGGTGGCGTATTAAAAGTGGAGACTTTCGTTTACTCTCTGGTGGCTGTTTTTTTATTTTTCTTAATTTTTACAGGTTTGCTTTATCCGTTTGGATTGTTTTACTTAGCTTTGTTGATCTGTCCATTCCATCCTGTTTGCTGATGTACTCCATCACCAGTATGAATAGCAGTGACCTCAGAGCTATACCCTGATGCACATCCATTCCCACTGGAAACCCCTCTGAGAGTCACAGTCTGTTTGTACTTGTGCCATTGTACATATCCAGCATTAATTCTACCAATGTTACTGGTACTTTGAACTATCACAGGACTGCCAAATCAGCTTTCTTGGGACCTTGACATATGCTTCCTCCAAGTCCATAAATTCTCAATTGGACTCTTTTCTCATCACTAGCTTCTTTTCAATTATGTGTCAAACTGTAAACAGCAGGCTAGTTGTATTACATCTCGATCTGAATCTGAACTGCACATCTCCCAGCTTTATTTATTAGTCACCCTCTATAGTAATATCATACAGTGTGACAGGAGTTTGTTACTTCTACATGGCCCACAGTTATGAATGTCCTCTTTGTTCTTATATGCTGGCACTAGGATGCTTATTCTCCAGTCACCTGGGATACACTTTTCTCTCCATAGTGTTATAAGTACCCTCTGGATCTATTCTCCTCTAACCCACCCAACATCTTGATCATATAGGCTCCTAGCTTCATAGATGTATACTAGGCCAACAACCACCAGGGCCTTTATAAGACTAGCTGAGTGAAGTAACCAACTGTGTCCTCATGTACCTTGGTTGTCTATTAGCAGGGGCATATTAGTTTGGAGGTGGTAAAGAGCTTTGTTGGGGGGAATGTTACTTAGGTAATATTTTACTTCCTTGTTACTTAGATAATATTTTACTTCCTTGTTACTTAGGTAATATTTTACTTCCTGTCTGCCTCTGTTCATTAGAGACATGAGAGTTGGACAGGGGAGAATTTATGATTTCCCATCCTATGGGCAAGGCTATGTTAGAATAGGGTCAGGCTTAACTCTGCTTCATGAGCACAGGGAGCCTGCTCCATAGAGTGGTGGATCCTTTGAGGTACATATTGGTCTCTCCAACATGTCCTATTTCTGTCACAGGCAAAGTTTAAATCCTTTCTTTGATTGATTATTTTTGTGGCTTAAGAGTTTGATACACGTCTCCCAGTAGGTACTTTGAGCAGTGTTAGTGGTGCCAACGGTAGCACACTTGCCTTTGGTGCACAAAGGTGTGAATTCCATTCTTATACCAGGTAGAAGGAGTGCTGGCCCTGCAGTGCAGCATAAGGGGAGAGGGGTGCTGCACTCCTGAGTGAGGTGACCTTCAGATGAGATGTTAAACTGAGGGCCCATCTCTTTGAGTTGGTGGCAGCTCGGGTGGATGTAAAAGATCCCACGGCACCTATCAAAAAAAGAAGCGGAAATTCCCTGATGCCCTGGTCAAATTTCCCTTAGTAGTATAAATACCACCTCAAGTATAACCTGAAAACAGGACACAAGCCTAGTGGGATTAACCCATTCAACAAACGGATAAATAAAGCAAAAATTAAACTTTCTAAGATATATATATTTTAACAGTGTTTTGTTTCTGTTATACTACAGCTAGTAGGTGTCAGTTTTAGGCCACTGTGGAGTAAACTGATATACACAATGTTTGTGCGTGTGTTTGTGTGTGTGTGTGTGTGTGTGTGTGTATTTATGTATATCTATATATATATATATATATATATATATATATATATATATATATGTATGTATGCGTATATATACATATATATATATATATATATACACACACACATGCATACACAGCTTTCTGTTGTGTAAGCTTTTTGTTTAAATATCTTATGCCTACAGATTAGCATTCTTTTCTTTACTGTTTTAGAAGTTAGTTTATTGTTTTAATTATTCATTATTGTAATAGAGTAATGAATCATGAAAAGAGCCACTAAGCATAGTGGGACTAACACAGGCAACAAATGGATAAGTAAAACAAAGTAACAAAAAAAAAAACTATCACTTTTTAAGATACATATTTTTAACAGTATATTATTTCTGTTACTCAAGGGGTATTAGGTGTCAGTCTTGGGCTATTTTGGAGTGGATATATATATATATATATATATATATATATATATATAAAACTTTGTTTGTGTGTATGTGTGTGTATGTGTCTGTGTGTGTGTGTGTACAGAAATATATGTGTATATGTGTAGATATATATATATATATATATATATATATATATATATATATATATATATATATATATATATATATATATATATACACACACACACAAACACCAAACACATACACAACTTCATTTCTTTATCTTATGTCTAAAGATTAGTATTTTTAAATGTTTTTAGAAATTAGTTTATTGTTTTAATTATTCATTATTTTAGGATAGCAATGAACCATGATTTCAGTTAAAAATATTTATTTTACAGAGTTATAGAAATTCTTTTAACATTTTTTATTAAAATTAAAACAATGACCTAGCTACACATAACATTAATAGAAAACAAACTATAGTCATATTTCTCATTATTTTAATGCAGTATACATATATATTTTCTTTGTTAATAATTATTAAAAAAAAAAACATTTCAGGTGAACTTAAACAAAACTGTTCCCACTAAAGTGAAGGATGAGTGCTTTTGCCTGTAAAACTATATTCAAGAAGTGTTATTAGGTTCATAGGTTCATATGTGTTTACTAGACTAATGACTACAAGGGCCTTTTTAAGCCTAGTCATGCATCCCAAATCTATGACAAGTTCTCATACCCTTGATAAGTGTAAGCAGGGGCTTGGGAGGTGAAACATGTACAAGCAAGGGCCTTGAAGATGAACCATTTACAGGCTGCCTGTGTCCATTAGACATAGGTGTCAAACCAAACTATTACCCATCCAATTGTCCAAGTTACACTTGAACTAGATTAGGGAGGAACTCTGTGTCTCATGGATGGGGAGCCTATTCCAGATATGGGTAGTCTCTGGGATACATACCTGCTTCTCCAGCAGATACTATTTATATCACAAGCAAGGTTAAGTCTTTAGAATGGGTAATTCTAATGTTGTTTGTTTTGTGGATATGTAGGAGGTCCATTAGTGTGGGGTCTGACAATGCCTTGTATGGCAGGCATAGATCTCCCCTCAACAGCCTGTAGGAGACAGACTAGATGTCTAGGCCCTTGAGTCTGTCTGCACAGGACATGTTAGTTATACCTTGTATTCTTGTAGTGAGGAACTTCTGGCCATACTTCTCAACTTCTTGGTGCAAAAAAACTGGGCAAAGCCTGACAGAATGGGGGGACATAGGCCCAATAATAAGGACAGATTTAAAATACTGTATGTATAAACTTAGAAAGTTGCCAGAATAACAGGAATTGTCTTTGTGCATTTTTCAGATGGGTATGACGTCTGAAGCACAAATGTATATAATTATTTAGTGACTTCAGTCCTCAGCTCATCACAGTAATTTGCCAGAAATTCATAAATTTTATGAGGAACAAACCAAAAAGATGAGGCAAAACTCTGGACATCCTGCAAAAATCTGTAATGTTCTGAAGTATGCCTCTGTGGACATTCCAGTTGTTGGTTATGCCTGGTTAGGTACATTCCAATGGGGGCATTGTACTCAGTGATCAGTTTGATGAATGCGGAATACAGTGGAACAATGACTTCCTTGGATCTAGATTCTACACCTTTGATTATAAGTTGCACAACATAGAATGATTTCCTCACTACTGTAGACATGTGATGGTCAAAGGCTAGATTAATGTCTATGTGTGTCACCAAGTCCCTGACTACTGGGTCAACACATAGGGTTGTGTTGTCAATATGATAGTTACCATGGGTGGATGATTTCCCAAAAGATACTGTTATACATTTTGTGGCATTTAGTTTTAGTCCATGGCTCTGACACCAGTTGTTTGTCTGTGTCATCCCTTCCTCAGAACATTTGTGTCAGTGTGGGATACAATGACAGCTACTAATTTGCAATCATCTGCAAATTTAGCCAGCCAGAGGCCATTGACATTGGCATTGACTTCAGGGAAGTAAATTCTAAAAAGGAGTGGTCTCAGGAGCAATCCCTAAGGGACTCTGCTTGTGACTGGCTTCTTTGTGGAGGTGGACTGCCCAATTTTAACTTCCTGGGTCTGGTCTATGAACCAGTTTGCTATCCACTGGGTGACATAAGGGTTTGTACCTAACACACACACACACACACACACACACACACACACACACACACACACACACACACACACACACACACACACACACACACACACACACACTCACAACATATACAACACTGAATCTATCCCCTTACCTAACCCTTACTCTATCCCTAACCGGCAAACACATGCATATTCACAGCTGCTATAACACAGTCTTGCATGTCTTCACAACCACCATTTCTTCATTCAAAAGTTAATTTTCTTGCTCACTCCTGCTTACCTATACTATATAAAACTAAATTCAGTCATCATATGTTGTTGACACAAATGAGTATTCATTCATTTGTGCATTCTCTCTTTTTATACCCACAAAAGCCTTTCTACCAAATATGTATTCTACCTTTTCAGTTAGAACCACATGTTGATCATGTTTTCAGAAACTTGAATATATATATATATATATATATATATATATATATATATATATATATATATATATATGTGTATATATATATATATATATATATATATTTATATATTTATATTCACTATCAGTTGATTTGAGTTTTCAGAAACTCAAAATTCATATTGGGGAGACAATACGATCAAATTTCTGAAAACCTGAAGCTTTTGAATGGAGACCGCAGTACAGTGAGGATCGGGCAATTTATCATTTTCCTCAATGTAGTGCAATCTTGGAGTTGGTATATATAATTAGCAGGGGGTGTGGAGGGGCGCAGACAGGCTTGCCCCCTGCAACACTGTAAAAAAAAAGATAGAATTTTGTGTTTTTTAGTTTTTTTTAATGTTCGACTATCAGAAATGCGATCATATCGTCTCGCTAATATGAATTTCTAGTTTCTGAAAACTCGATCAAGTGACATAGATCTGTAGATACATAAAAGTACACACAGACATGCATATGTAGATACACAGATATATCTAAATCTATAGCTAACATATTTAGTATTGCAGCAGACATTTGTGCTTCATAGTTGTTTTCCTCTATGTTTAGATTGTTTTTCTTTCTCCTTTATTTCTTACTGTAACACAAGGCACAAGATAGCCTATATACACAAACATTCAACCAACAAACCCAACATGATGGCCAGATTTTTAAACATAAAAAAATTGTTACATTTAAGGTTGTCTGTATCTTCAATTTATCAGCAATGTGACCATCTTTCCTCTGTATACCCTGTATTGCCTAGTATAGTTTCTGACGTTCTTTCAGGTTGTGCTTTTCTTGCTGACCAGATTCTAAATCCATTAACCAAGTAGAATTCGTGTTCTTTTTATATGGGCTGTTTCATGCAGTATTCTTTTAGTTTTAATTGCCATCTTCTCACAGAGGGGTTCCAGTATGAGTAGGTATGCCTTAGGGTTCATCTCTCAGCCCAGTGCTGCTCATACTGGCGATGGATTACATTAGCAAACAGGCTGGAGGGGAAAGATCAACAAAGTTTCTGTATGCAGACGATGTGGCATTGTAGGCAGACTCTGAGCAAGAACTTCAACAAAGGATACGGCATGGGTATGCAATGGAATCCCAAACTGCAGGCACATGGGATGAAACTAAGTACAGAAAAAAACAATTGTTATGGTGGCAAATTGGGAAAATCAAAAGAAACTGAGAACTGAGATAGAAGGGAAGATAGTGGAACAGGTTAACAGCTTCAAGTATCTGGGAGGGATGGTGGTGGAGAGCGGACATCTGAATGAAGAGGTCAAAGATAGTATTAGAGGGTCTGCAGCCAATTGACACAGACTGTCAGGTGTAGTGTATGACAAAGAAGCCGAAAAGAAAGGTACACAAAACAGTGGTGTGACCAGTACTACTGTATGGTACAGAAACTTGGGCAGTAAAGGCAGAGCAGATGAGTAAGTTAGAGGTGATGGAAATGAAGTACTTGAGATGGGATAAGATGCACACTGTGGGACAGATGAAGAAATGAGGACAAAAGAATACAAACCAAAGTAGTTCCAATTGCAGAAAAAAATCAAAGAGAATAGATTACTGTGGTTTGGGCATGTCCAGAGAAGCAGATGAAATCTGATGAAGAAGATTTGGGACAGACAGGAGGAAGGTAAGAGAAAACAAGGGCTTCCAGCAAAGAAATGGATGGATTGTGTGAGAAAAGATCTCTGACAGTTAAGTATAAGTGTCAAAGAAGGAAGGAGTGTGAGATTGAATTGAAAGAGATGGCGACATTTAACACAACACCCCAACCCCATGTAGAAAATGGGAAAAGGGGGATGATGATGTTGATGTGATTTATACATTTCTATTTTCTGAATGATAACAGAATTATTTATTTTTTTAACTCCATTTTTATTTTATTCCACCCATTAATTACCTTTCTAAAGAAATGTATATCTTCTCTAATAACTCTCAATTTCCACTACACATTCTTTAAATACCCCTCTTTTTAACACATATAAAAGTGCCACTGTCTCATTTTTATTCATTACCCTACACATATATCTTGTATGTGCATTATTTTTTATCTGTGCAAGATCTGAAATCGATAATGGATGTGTGTCAAAGCTGTCAATTAAATATTCATGCTCCTATGAAATAGAAATTATTTCCAGTCAAGTCCACTTTCTGTACTTTGTGGAATAATATGTTAATTCTGTTTGATTTTTTACTACTGAATTCATATCTTCCATAACAACTATTTTAATATATTGCTTCAGAAATCTACCCTCTTTTGTTATATTTTCCCTTCTAGGTCCTCCTGATATTTCTCACTATTGCAAATTAAGTTCCATTCCCCAAGCATAAACATTATTGCTTTCTAAAAACTGCTTATTTCAATCCATTTGTTAAGCTCCATAATAAATTTTTTTGCTGGAATATAAACACGTGATTATAATCCTCCTCCTCCCCTGCCAGTACACACGTATCCTCTTTTCTTTTGTTCTATTGAATATCCATCCTTAAATCTTTTTTTTTTTTTTTGTCAAATTCAGATGCTCATCTTTGCCTTTTGTATGCCACATTTCTTAATATAATTCAATGATTTTTGATTTGTGTCTATATCTGTAAGGCTATTTACATTCTATGACATCATGAATGGAGTAGCCATTATGATAGAGAGCTATTACTCCCACCTATTCTACATAACAGTGCTTTTAAAACTATACTTTCAACATGTGGCTTACAGGCATACAGTAATATTTGGCAGGCTGGTCTTTTAAGCAGTTGCTACTTCTCATCTTCATTTGAACCTCTGTCAAAGTTGTCATGTCTTTTTTTGTTATTTCATTGAAAGTACTCAGAACCCCCCTAAATAAATGATTAGAATCCCTATCCTCTTTTAACTTTGAACAAATAAAGTTTCCCTCTCTGGATAGGAGCATTTGCCCCAAATTGACAGTTTTCCTCTTTTCTTTTGTCCCCGATGTTCTGTTGAATGTCCATTCTTAAATCCTTTGTTTCTCAAATTTGAATGTTCATTTCTATCCAAAGGTGTCTCTTGTATCTTTGATTTTTAAGCACTACATTTCTTAATATAATTCAGTGATCTTTACTTTTACTAACCCTGTAGTTAGGCACATTGATGCTACACTTTCCAAGCTGTGCAGGTATAGTGTCTCTAAAATTAAGGAGGAAATAAAAAAAGGCTTATCAAACAGACCCGCAGGTACTACATAACCTAAATGTAGAGTTACCCATGCTAAAGCACATTTTACAGCCCACTTTCCCTCATATATGGATCACTGTCTATTGTTTTGTTATCTTGCTTTCTACCCAATATGCGGAAAACAGTTTGCATCCTTACTGTAGTTTTTAACTTTTAGCCCTAGGAGAAACTACACTGGCTACCTTTAAGTACATTAACTAAATTGTACAATGTTTTATTCAATTTACTACTTTTGAGGCTAATAAGTTTCATTATCCAAGGTTTTAAACTTTATTTTTCACTGAACTGCTTTCCACTGCACCTTTAAATGTCACATTTCTTTCAGGAAGAGTACTCAGAACTCTTAAAATTAATTGCTTGCATCTGTAGACAGCTTATTTCTAAAGACAGTCACCAATGAGAAAAAAGCTAGCAACTTTAAAGATGCATAAAGGGACCTTTGTAAATTTTACTCAGGACACAGTGTACGCACTTCCCTTGGCCAACTGGTGCACACTGATCAACAGGTTAATTTCAGGTCTCCTGTTGTCAAAACAGAAACTGAGAAAAAAAAGGGACAGTGACATTGTCATTTGGGTAAAATTTACTCACTAGCTAGTAATTACACTACCTGTATGTTAGCAAAGAAGAAATTTGGATAACCCGAGAGAATATCAGCCAGAAAAAAAAAGAAGAGAAAACTCTGCCTGGGAGCAATCCTGTAGCTGTTCAGCAAAAAGCAATTCATGTTTCAGCTTTGGTACAGGGGAAGATGTCTCTTAATGTAGATGAGGAAATAAATCAAATGAATGGAGATGTGTTTGAAATTAATGAAACACTTAACAAACATAGCAACTCAAGTAACAAAAGGTTGAAAAAATAGTAGAAGCTTTAACTAGCTATTTAAGTGAAAAAATTGCATTTGTAGGCCCAGTGGACTTTCCCAGTAAACAAATGCAATAAAAAATGCAAAAATCAAAGGTTGAAATGTAGAAAAACTGAATGAGTATGAAGCTTCTCAAATGGTAGAATTAGAAGTCACAGTATGCAGAGAAAACATGAGATTTTCTACTGTACTAGAGAAACTGGAAAGAAGAGACTATATTAATTTTATGAATGTACAACTAAGCAAGTGGACTTGTGTTCCAAAGCAGGATTAATTAATTGTAAAAGCACATCATGTGTATGCCCCGAAAATGGCCACAAGAAAGCAGCCAATACCTGTATTAATAAAGATGCAATAATTCCAATAGAAAGAGTTGATCTTTATAAAACTATGGCAGAAAGGAAAAGCATTAAAACTGGAGACAGCAGAGTGTTTGTGGAAAATAATTATTCACTGTACACCAGGCTGAAGAAAAGCAAGTTTATCCTAGCAGTCAGGGAATGTTGAAAGACAGGTGTGAAATTCAAGCTGTTGTATCAAGTTGTCTTCAGAATATGTTTTTCCTGGAGGATCAAAGGCATTTTTGATGCAGAACAGACTAAGGAAGAAATAGAAAGTTTATTCAACAAACAGTAAGCCAGCAAGCAGAAAATGGACTCCATTTCCCATTCATCTGGCAACAAAGTTCATAAAAATCAAATATTCTCAGATGTATTAAAAATAAATGACAAACTCAACGAGCATAGCAACTCAAGTAACAAAAGGCTTCCAAAACAGAAAATGCTTTAACTAGCTATTTAGATGAACTGAAACAAAAACTACAAAAATCAAAGGCTGAAATGCAGAGAAAGCTGACTAGTATGAGGCTTCTCAAGAAGAAGTAGAAAAAACTTTTCATTGTTCCAAAAAAAATGCTTGACAGTAAAAAAACACTGCAGCTGACTAGAAGAATTAGGAGTACCTTGGACTTGAACCCGAGACTGATATTGGGAAATGGAGATAATCACAAAGAAAACTAGCAGCAGTGAAATTAGTGAATAAATGGAAGACTACAAAGCATCATTACTACTGGATATAGTAATAAAAATGTGAAATATGGCTTTGCAAGAAAAATGGTTGAGAAAGGCTAGAATTTTGCAGACTTTCTTAAACTTGTGGGTTAACTCTAAAGCATGTACTCCCACTTTATGTCATTAACGTTTAGGAGGACACTGAAGAGAAGGTCGAAGTAACTGTTTTGTTCTTATTGCTATTTATATAAAAAATTGTGGTGAAATTTTCATGTTATATTGTAAAGTAGTTTTGCATAATGTGCAGTCATGTTTTTTAAATATGAGGTGAGGAAGTCTTATTATTGGTATATCTTATGTCAAAGTATCAAAGTACTTTTTAGCTGTGAGATGTATAGGCTTTATACTTTAACAAGATAAGAAAGGCTAGTCAGAAGCAAGTTAAAATTAATATAGGCTGCTGGGTTGGGGGTGGGCTGTAAAAATGTATTGATATATACAGAATTAAGATAGTAATTTCCTGTATTTTACAAGAGTATATGTCTAGATTAACACCCTTGGTTTAAGCTGAGACACTTTTTTTAAGCAAATTGACTTGGAAAATAAGAGAAATTATGAAAGGCATGGAAAATAGTAGCATTCTTGCATCTTTAAGGTTATTGGCTTTTTTTTTTTTTTTTTTTTTTTTTTTGCATTAGCAAATGTTTCAGTGGGGGGACAAAAGTCTGCAGGTGGTTGCTATAGTGGTTACAAAGTTAAAAGAAAATCTTGTGAGCTGCTCCATTTTTTAATTCTAAGACAATTGAGGGATTCTGTTTAATCTTTGTGGAAATTCACAATTAAATACTCCCTGATATTTTGACATATTTCAGTCTTTGTCGACATGAGTTCACATTTTGTTCTTTCTCCTTTTGCCAGCCTGCTCACTTTAGAAGGAGATAGAATAGAAACTACTTCATGCTTCCTGAAAAATATGTTCCTTCATCATTTATTTTACTTTATTTATTTTATTTGCATTTTTTGACTGGGAGAGTGGAGGCCCGGAGAGAAAAGCTCCACAAGCAGTTATATTCATTGCAGGAGAGGTTACATATCTTTGAAAATATTCAGCTTTCAATATTATAAGAAGCCAGAGGCTTTCATGCATAACATTCATTGCAAAAAGAATATACAGAGGTTACATATTAGATAAGAAATTATCTTTTGAAAAATCATTTTGAAACATTTAAACATTCCTAGCAAAGATACATATTAGGGGAAATTATCTTTTGAAAATTCAATTTGAAACATTTGAACATTCCTAGCGATGATAGTACAGAGGTTAATTATTGACTTTGAAAATTCAATTTTAAAAAGTATTTGAAGCAAGAAGCTTATGTGGAACATGAGTATATCAGCAAATAAGAGATGACAATAGAAATTGGACATTGTACAGTAGGATAGTGAAATAATCAGATATCCTTATGAAGAGGGTATAGGATTTAAGAATTGGGCAGGGTGATTAGGTTGGAGCATGAGAAGGGCATTCCCATTTGGAGGACAGATGAGGGAGCAGGTGGGATTTGAAGTTATTGTGGTTAGACATATTGCGTAGTGGAGAGGGAAGAGAGCTCCAGTTTAGCCATGGTGCAGGATAGTAGTAGTTGGCCAGGAGGTTGTGAGGGTTTGTGCACTTGTAGGAGGTTTTGGCTCTTGGATCTGAGGGAGTGGCTGGGTATGTTGGGTATTAGGGATGTGGCGATTATTTACTGATACTGTTTGTGAGAGGTATAAACACTTGTTAAATATGGAACATAAGCCTTTCTCATGCTACATATATCAATAAACAGCTTAACATTATAAGACAAAATAACAATAGATACAGTTTTGCTGAGATTGTTAAAAAAATCATTACCTCAGCTACCAAGTCTTCATTTGAACCAATCTCATCCATATAACTCTAGCACATCTTCACCTGCACCTTCACTCCCAAATTAAAGTGAGTTATACTTACTCCCATAAGGAGTTCCTAGTGCTGCTAGGATTTAGGATGAGATCATAGCCCTTATATCCCTTTATTCCAAGTATGGGTATTCTGTCATTGTCACCCATGGTGTGATACACAAACTTAGTTGCAGTACATGGGAATGGTGCAGTTAGATGTAGCCGAGCTATATATGCACATGTCTGAGGCAGGTAAGACACTTACCTTGAGCAGTATCTTGCCTTTTTCAGGAATTATATCAGAGTTTCAAACAAAAAATTATTATTTAATAATTGGTTTATTAGCTGGTGTAATTGCAGGAGGATCCATTTTATATCATTTTATATAAGGGGTTGGGAGGGTGGCCTAATGGTTAAGGTGTTTGCCTTACAAACACAAGGTACAGAGTTTGAATCTCACAGGAGATAATTGGCTAGGCTTAAAAATGGCTTGCAAAAGAAGCTAGCCTAGTACTAATCTATGAACCTATGAATCAGCATGAGAAGTGATGCTTGAACAGGCCTGGCTTTTTCTCCTCAGGGCATGTCTGTAATGGTTAAGAGTTTTTTCTGTCTCCACATTGCTTTTTTAGGTAAATTTAATTTGTTAGACATGCCAGCCTAGCAAACTCTAATACAACCTACATTAAGGTGACCCTACTTAGTGCTTGGAGTCTGAAAAATAAATAGCTTGGTTTGGGGACCTTTCTGAAACCCGAGCACATTCATAAAAGTGCTATTGTGGAAACTTGGTGCAAATGTTCTAATATAACCCCCATCACTCTTCAGACCATCTGGGGGAGTAGAAGAGTATATGTTTTTGTTTGTTTAAATATTAACTTACACTAAATACTACAACGTGCTGAATTTGATCTCTTTGATATTTTGGTCACATTTTATAAAGTCATAGGTTCTTAGGAGAGTTCTAGACTATCATCCCTGGTGGGCCATTTTAAGCCTAGCTCTGTTACCCACATGTTGCCTAGATATGTTATCCTATAGCTTAGTGGGATAACTATCCCTGACAAAATTTTATTTGCATACAATTAATTTGTAAAGGATTTATTGTCAGGGTCATGCCTTTGGTATATTTGGGGACCCTACTCTAAGAAAGGACATTTAAACATTGCTTCTGTCCATTAGGTGGGTAGGGGTCAGTTATGGGGTAAATTTCCTATTTTCCATCCATAGATCTAAATTATGATTGAATAGGTTTGAATGGATGTGTTTTGTTTTATATGGATGTGAAGTCTGCTCCAGATCGGTAGTACACAGTACACACTATAATATGTACCTTTCTCTTAGAACTTTTCTGTTTATGTTGCAGAAGAGGTTTAGTTTCATGAACTGGGTGTTCCTAATAATATCTGACTTGTGGATATGCAGTAGGTCTATTAGTACTGGGTGTGAGGATGCCTTATAAACCAGGCATAAGTCGCCTTTTAGTAGTCTGTATGAGACCAAATAGAGCCTTAGAGTTTTGAGGTAGTCCATGTAGGTCATGTTCTTTAGGCCCAGTATTCTTTTTCTAAGGAACCTCTTTGGTTGGTCTAGTTGTTGCTATGGCCCAAATAGATACATAGCAAAGGGGGCATTGTACTCAATGATGGGCCTAATGAGGGCTGATTAAAGTGGGACAAGGTCATCTCCGGACCTAGATGTGATCCCTTTACTTATAAGTTGCTCATTATTGAAATACATCCTTACAATAGCAGACACATGTTGGACAAATGCTAGCTTATTGTCCATATAAGTTCCCAAATCCCTAAAAAATGTGTCTACTCATAGAAATGTATTGTCAAAGTGATGGTGCCCTGGGGCATTCTATTTTCAAAAAGACACAATAATGTAATTTTTATCATTTAGCTTTAGTTCATGACTCTGACACCAATTATTTGTTTAGGACAAACCCTCCTGTAGGATTACTGAATCTTTGGGAGAGTCAATGACTGCTTGCAGCTTGCAGTCATCTGCAAAATTGGTCAATCAAAGACCCCTGACATTTGCTATGACTTCAGAAAAATGGAAATTAAATACAAGTGGGCCAGTACAGAACCCTGTGGGACCCCACTGATGGCAGGTCTTTTTGTGGAGGTGGCTTCCCCTACCCTAACTTCCTGTGTTCTATCTATGTACAAGTTCACAATCCAGTGGGTGACACAGAGGTTTATTCCTAAATTAGAAAGCTTTTCAACAATGCCTGAATGGGGTATTGTGTCAAAGGCTTTGATGAGATCAAAGTACTTTCCCTTCATCCATAGCCTTGATGACTTTTTCTAAAAGTCCACTAAGTTAAGTATGTATGACCTGCCTTTAACAAAGCCAAACCGGGATGGGTCCAGTTTTTGGATATTTCCACTGTTCTTATTGATTAGTTTCATGATATGTCTTTCCATGGCTTTACAGATGAGGCTTGTCAGACATTTGGGTGGGTATTGTCCAAGTTTGTAGATGGGAACCACCTTGTGCAGGGATATGACTGCTGCTACCCTCCATTCACTTGGTACAAAGCCAGTTAGGAAGCTAAAGTTGAACAGTGTTGTTAGGGGTACTGAAATATCTTGCTTCATGCTAATCAGGATGCATCCTGGGATGTTGTCAGGGCCCATAATGCTGTATTTGTGTCCTTTAAGACCACCTCCAGGATTTGGTTATGCATGATAGTTGGTGGTGTATGGGTTTCTGATATTTCATGTGAGATTTTTGGGTGTGAGAAAGGGTTGAAGTTTGAGCTAAATTTATCAGCCAGCAGTTTTGCTATATCCACAGCTTTAGTATGGGTAGTGTTGTTTACCATCAGCCCAGTACACTGCTGTGTATTACCCTTGAGATTCTTATTCTGCTGGCTGTTATACTTCTTATTCTTGGATTTCATTTTCATCCTCTTGTTTTAAAGCGTATTTATGTTGTGGTTGTACCATTCTGGTTTGTTTTTAAGGTTTACCCAGTGCTTTCTTCTTTTGGATACAGCTGCTTCTACACAGTTATATACATGTTGATATAAGTTGGCAGTGTATGTTTCCACACAATCAGAACAGCTTTCTGGGTTGGGGTGACTTAAATCTAGCCAGGGTATCACTTAGAAGTAGGAAAATTACCTTGATGAAGTTTCTAAAAGTACTAGGGGCAGGGGCGGTCTTGAGTCTTCATTTTACTGTGAGGTAGGTGGCTTTGTGGTCAGACTTAACAAGTGAGGGTGTTAAGTAATGGAGCATAATTTCCCCATATTAGTGAAGTCAAGGTCAAGGATGTTATTGCCCCCTGGTGGATACCCTGGCTAGTTGTTCCAGGGTGTTTGCATTGACAAAGTCTAGGAACCTCTGAGCTTGGCAGTATATGTTTCCCAGTCTATTGTTGAATAGTCAAAGTCACCTAAAAATTTGGCATTGAATTTAACACTAAGTGACTCTTGTTGATTCTGACAGGAGATATGACATTCTTGGGTCACAGAGAGAATTATGCAGCTCTCCTGGATATGGTAAAGGACTTTGCTGATGGTGAGTTGAACATGAAGAATTTCAAGGGCATCGTGTATGGCCGTCTTTTCTAGATGAATACTGAAACATTTCCATCTTTCTTCCACTCCTTTATAGTAGTTGGTTTAAATGTATGGAAGGCATTTTAACCCTGAATCAATGGAGTGCTTTTCGCTGATTTGAAGTATTCCTCAGTCATTGCACAGATGACTGTGTCCCCCAAAGTGAGGAGGACTTGCAATGAGTGGGGTTTCTTGTTTAGGATTGTAGCATTGATCACAAGTATTTATACTTTCCTCAGTTTCTTTTACTATGTTGGTAAATTAATCCAATTTGCATTGCCTAAAAATGCACTATGGGGGTGGAAAATGTTTTAGCCCCATTTGAATGACACCAAAAGCTAAGCCGATTAATGACATCAATTATTTTTTGTTTGTGTTGCCATCCATGGAGAAGGTAGCATGCTGCTCAATGCTAGGCTTATACCAGCCTGGGTCACATTGTCTGAGAGCTCCATCATGTTTGTGTCTTTATAAAGTCCAGGGAGGTATGTCCCAAACCATTTACACCCACGTGTTCTATGGCAGAATCATAATGGTGCTTGCTGTAAAAGGACCTGAGTGCATATGTGATCTGACAAATACTGGCAGTAGGCAAGCAACTGACTGTCACGTTTTCCTTACACAGCCTGGTGAGGGGTGCATCACTATGTCTTACTATGAAGTCATCTGTGAGTAGAACATTCGGTTGGGTGGATGCCTGCTTTATGGGTTTAACATCTGTGACTATGTGACCCACTTACTATGTGAGGTGATAGGCTTTGCCCTTGTTGCAGGCTTGGAATGTTGCTTTGGGTCCTTAATGTCATTGTCATGTTTCTGAGGTCTTTGTGGTTTGGGAAGTTAAGAATTAGAACCATAGTATATGATGGACTATGTGTTTTATGTGAGTTATGGAAAGGTGTGTTGCGGGGTGAGCTGCTGACGATCCTTACATCAATAGTGACAGTGTGAGAGCTTTTATCCTCCAGTGACATTAAATACATACAGTAGTAGGTGATCTTCAGACAGCGTGAGACAATTGTTACACTTGCATTCAGTGGAGTTTCTTGTTTTGCTCTTTCATGTGCATTTATTTTAAGGGGGTAGTTGAGATGGAATGTATCTATTCAGATGAATATTTCATAAGTGATATATAGATGACTTGTTTTGTAAAGGGGTAAAATTTTATTCTTTTTTTTTGTCATTTACAGGAGAACATGTATGGTTTGGGCTTTATCTATGAATTTCAATAGGATAAGATACATTATTTGGATGTGAGGTTATATATACAGAATAATTGTATTTGTTTAACTTTGTATTGGAAGTCCACATCTGCTGATACTTTTTTTGCATGTTTCAAGTGTACAACCTTGCATGTGGTAGATTCCTTCCATATAGGGACTTTTTTCGGGCTTGTATTTGTTGTGTTCAATTGATCGGAATTTCAGTGATGTTGTTCAGGACATAGGACATAGACAAAGTGGTTGGGGATATAACAGTATGCAGTTATCTTCATCTGCAGACAGTTCATAATAAAAGTACAAATTACAAAGAAAAAATTCTTTAGGAGAGTTTCAAAAGTATATCAAGTACAGGAGGTTTATTTTGTGATGCATTATGTCCCCTTTATTGAAGAGGGAGGATACATTTTAAGGAAGTGTTGGTATATAGTAACATCAGAGAACAATATGAGGTCTTTACAATTAAAGGTCTCATATAGTAATGCCCCAAACATGGGTGACTATGTTTATTTTTATTTATTTATGTGACATTTGTTTACCAGGAAAGTCTGATTGGGTTTGAGCTCATTTTCAGTGGAGGCCTGGGGAGAAAAGCTCCATAGTACACACATGTTGTCCACTCTTTAGAAGAAGGGGGGTAGGGACAAGGCTGAAATGTAGCGGATGTTTGGCTTGTCCTTTCCTTTTAGAAAGTGATTCTGTATTTATCAGTGGTCTGGTATTCAGAGTGCAGGAAACTAAGAATTATAATTTCGAAAGGGTGGTGTATGGGCTTAAATGCCCATGTGAAAAGTTTTACTTTGACAGGTGAGAAAAATAATTCAGGAATATATCAGGGATATTCATAATGGGGTATTATTGAGCTCAACAGATGTGAATTTTAAGGAGCTTCATAGTTAAAATCCTGATTCTTTAAATATTTTTGCTATGTTTGCCTGTTTCTGAATGTCACAGAAATTCTATGGAAGAAAAAAGCCTGTTTTATTTTAATATTGCAAACATTAAAAGCAAAAGTAATGAATAATGAATCACTTAGGGAATATTTATTATAATATTCAGAAAAGTATGTATTTAAGTTATTTACAAAATATTTATTATATTAGCAAAGTATTGCTTTTTCGGTATGAAGGATTGTGTTTTTTTAAAGTTCCATTGAGACTACTTGTTCCATTACTTAATGAGTTGATTGAAAGCTTAATTTATTAGTTTTCTGTATAACTACAGTGATACATTTGAATTTTTTAGAACCTTGGAAGGCTTTAACCCAAGGAGCTAGTTCTAAGTGGTGAAATAAAAGATTTATGGTCAAGTGCTAAAGGTGTTTGCTTTTTCCAGAGGAATTCTCCTGTACCTGGCACTTTGTGGGAATATTGTAGTAATAGTATTGTTGTTTTTTGACAATTCTTGCACTGTTTCAAGATACTCATCTCAATCAAGCTGGCTACAGAAATTGCTGCAGAGTGCTTGCCCATGGCCACTGTTTGCCAGATTCAGGGGTGCCTCAGTGGCTGTACCTTTTGGGGGAGTAGTTTAGTTGGCTACAAAGGCAGAAGGGGTGGTGATGCCTTTCTGAATAAGGAGTCTTGAGGTGACTGCTTATAAAGGGTGGCTTTAGTTATCTTATGCTAGGAGAGACTATTATACTTGGCACCCTAACTGCAGCAAGAGTAGCTTATTTGCACTCCCTGCAGTTTAAAGTGGCCACAATTTCAGAGTATTAAAGTCTGTTTGACTAAACAAGGCTTCCTATGGAGAAAAGCTCTTGCATACACTACCTAATCTCAGATGGGACCTGTAGCACCAGAGTGCTGAGCTGTGCTCAGAGCATATTGTAGGAGTCAAGCTAAGAGACAGAAAACTAATAAAAACACAAAAACGCAAGTCAGTGAAGCTCTGTAAAAGAGGTCCTGCAGCAACTTAATGTGTTCTCACTACTGTGAGTCTAAAATACAAGTCTATGGTTCCATCAAGACTAGAATTGCAAGCAACTGTTACTGTTTCTATAATGGCAGGGAACTCAATAACAAATGTATTAAACAGAGGATATAGAAGGCAAAAAAAATATATCAAACAGGAGGCAGGGAGAGGAGTAATAAATATATCAAACAGAAGGCACAGTAAGTGCAGCTTATGTATGCAATAAAATTATTATTGCTAACAATGGAACTCTTCATTGTTATGGCAAGGATCACAGGGATTCATGTCATGTTTGAACAGCCTACCATTTAGTCAAAAATAAATGGCCAAAAACACTTTCAGGAATTTTTACAAATATCTTTTTTTGCATGGGGTAGCCCTCTTGCACTCCTCATAAGGGGACAAACTGCTACACCGTCCCAAATTTTATACATAGGGATATACATGGTCGAGACCATATGTTCAAAGTTTTGAAACTTCAAAATAAAAATAAAAAACAATAAAATAAAATATAACAATTTACCTGTGGGTTTTTGCAAGGGGTGCAAGCCCCCCTGCACTCCACACCACCTGCTACTTAAATATACCTACTCCGAGATTGCACTACAATCCCAAGTTCCATGATGTATAGCGATCTCAATACATAAGTGTTCGAAGTTTCAAAACTTTGAATATATGGTTTTGGTCATATGGTCTTTGACGGTTTGAAACTCTGACCCCCACACACACACACACACACACACACACACACACACACACATATATATATATATATATATATATATATATATATATATATATATATATATATATACTCCAAGGCCACAGAACAGTGGAAAAAAGTGCAAATTCAACAATTACATAAAGTGTTTTGAGCATTTATTTTCCACTAAATGGCATTTGGTTAAATGCCTTCAGTCACTTGAGTGTATTCCAGACCACAATGGGTACCCTAACAAGTTTGACTCCATATATATTAAACCCAATATCTTAATTTTAGATGACTTCAGTTGCCTATACATCTATGAAACAACTGGGACTCTAACTCAACTAGCAATTAATTTGTTCAGTTCTTTTTAGGTTTTATCAGTACCAACTCACTAGATCAAATTGTCCAAGTTCCCATGAAATTCAGACATGTAATTCACTTTGTCTTTAGGAATGCTGCCTTTGTCTGCTAAGATTATCCCCTTTTTAATCAAATCTGACCATCAAACTGTCATGTTATCCCTAAAACTTAATAACAAATTACGCACAATTTCATCTACATTCAGGGAGCTCTCCAAAGCCAGTCTTTTATTCTCATCTGTTGGCCTTAATAATTTTGAAAGTTCTTTGCTCTCTGCTGATTCAATCTCCATAGCCAGCAAAGGTATCCATATTTTTTTGCAGCCATCTCAACCACTGTACAAATAAGTCAGTGCCTGTAAGGCATATGTAGAGTGAGAAATTCTCTTTTGGTGGAACTTTCAGATAAAGAACTTTATAAGAGGAAAAAATTATATGGTTCATATAAAGAACATTTCTACAATGTGCCAGCAGGAGCAGTACAAGCAGTTCTTTAGGGATCTCAAACATATCATTAAAAAAGGTTGTTGTTGTTGTGTCTTTCGGCTTTTCCCAGTTAGGGGTCGCCACAGCGGAACTCCGATCCGCTAATCATTAAAAAAGGTAAGGGTGAATATTGACTGAATGTAGCTAACACTTTGGAAGGATAATAACTCATAAATATTAGAAATAATGGCCAATACTGCACTGAAATGAAAGTAAATGCCATTACCTATTCTAAAACCAAAGCTGTAACAGATGTCCTGGCTGAAAAATTTAGCTAATTTTTCTTTTCTCTTTCTTCACATCACAATTTCCTTTCCCACTGAATCTTTTAGCATTGCTGCTCACAAGAACCAGAGCCAAGAAGCATTTATGGAAACTGAAAATAACTCTAAGTGCCTGGACAGTATAACAAAGTGCCTTGCTGTTAGTACAAAGAATATTCTTGTGAAACCATCCTTAAGCTTATGAATTCCAGCTTTTCCATGGAGCATGCACTTGTAGTTTGGGGAACAGCAGTTGTGGTACCAGTACATACAGGTGGTGTTGTAACTCACCCTGGACATTATTTTCTTATTATCCTCGCTGGCATTACCTGTAAATCCATGAAGTGCATTTCAGCCTGTCATAATAACTGCAAAATGAATGACTTATAAGCACGTGATCCTTGTTAGCATGGTTTTGTGAAGGGTAGGTCTTGCTTGTTTGCTTAATTTGTCTGACTTTTGTGGGTGTGATTGATGCCACCGAAAGAGGTAATTTGATCCGTGACATTATGATTTCCCATGTAGGTCTTGTTGCTGAAGTTCACATCTCAAATATTAATCTTTTATGTTACTTGGCAGTTTAATTGTACACACGAGGTGAGAGCTAGTGTACTGTGTCATCTAATACAGTAGCCACTAGAAGAGTCATTCAGGGCTCTGTGATGGTTCCTGTCCTTTCCTCTTTGTTACCCATTTGTCTGATGTAAAGTCAGATGCCCATGGTTTGTGGATGATGCAAATTGTGTGCCATTACTGATTCTCCCCACAGACTCATTATCTATCCAATAAGGGCCTGGTGTTCTGACCATGGTCTTAAATTTAATATATATATATATGTATGTGTGTGTGTGTGTGTGTGTGTGTGTGTGTGTGTATATTATATATATATATATATATATATATATATATATATATATATATATATATGCGTGTGTATTATATATATATTTATATATATATATATATATATATATATATATATATATATATATATTTATATATTTATATATATATATACACAATGACATTTTGGAAGCATGTTGTGTAGTGCAATGACATTTTGGAAGCATGTCATGTAGTGACATTTTAGAAGCATGCCATGTAGTGCAATGACATTTTGGAAGCATGTCATGTAGTGCAATGACATTTGGAAGCATGTCATGTAGTGACATTTTAGAAGCATGCCATGTAGTGCAATGACATTTTGGAAGCATGTCGTGTAGTGCAGTGACATTTTGGAAGCATGTCATGTAGTGACATTTTGGAAGCATGCCATGTAGTGCAATGACATTTTGGAAGCATGTCGTGTAGTGCAATGACATTTTGGAAGCATGTCGTGTAGTGACATTTTAGAAACATGCCATGTAGTGCAATGACATTTTGGAAGCATGTTGTGTAGTGCAATGACATTTTGGATGCATGTCATGTAGTGACATTTTAGAAGCATGCCATGTAGTGCAATGACATTTTGGAAGCATGTCGTGTAGTGCAATAACATTTTGGAAGCATGTCGTGTAGTGACATTTTAGAAGCATGCCATGTAGTGCAATGACATTTTGGAAGCATGTTGTGTAGTGCAGTGACATTTTGGAAGCATGTCATGTAGTGACATTTTGGAAGCATTTGGAAGCATGTCGTGTAGTGACATTTTAGAAGCATGCCATGTAGTGCAATGACATTTTGGAAGCATGTCGTGTAGTGCAGTGACATTTTGGAAGCATGTCATGTAGTGAAATTTTGGAAGCATGCCATGTAGTGCAATGACATTTTGGAAGCATGTCGTGTAGTGCAATGACATTTTGGAAGCATGTCGTGTAGTGACATTTTGGAAGCATGCCATGTAGTGCAGTGACATTTTGGAAGCATGTCGTGTAGTGACATTTTAGAAGCATGCCATGTAGTGCAATGACATTTTGGAAGCGTGTCTTTTCTACTGATTATTACATAAATTCATTCTACTTAAGTGATACATTTGTTAGTGTTCTAGGCACTTTTGTTAACCCATAATGAATGGTCCATTTCATCATCAAATAGTTGTAGTAAGGAAATTTTCTTTGCCTGTGTTCTTTCCTTAGTAGACCAGTCATTCACTATAACTTTCTATTTGATATATATCTTACCAGTCATGTATCCCAGCCTGTGAGAACTCAGAGTTTCCTAACCTTGAAAAGTAAAGGGCTGAGCTTCCTCAGCCATCTAGAGCTATCTAGATGGATTAAAATGAAAGTCTTTCACTTTCTCACTACAAACCTCAGTGCTTATATTGTAAACTACAATGGACTCCTCGGTAAGATAGTTTTAATACCCAAAGGATTCCCTACCTGTAGAAAAATCTTCCCTTGCACATTAAACAGTGCAACACCTTAGCCTTCTGCAAGTTATTACCTTATCAAGAAAGGGAAGTAAACCTACCAGTGCTTCTTCCTGGGGTACACAGCTAGGCTACATGTGTGTGTTCTCATTGGCTGCTCAAGTACTGTCCTTGAACCTATAAGTGTCTGTGGCAGCACTGCATGAAGAAAGGGGCTTTGCCCACAACTATCTGACAGCTGCTGCTCTGATTACAATTAACTCCCACTGTAATTCCAAAGCTGCATTCATTATAGCATGTGTTTCTCCTATTTGTTAATCCCAGCTGTTCATTGCATCTCATCTTATGCGACACAGCAAACCCATTTGCACTGGAAACCTTTATCTGTAAATCAGTCCCACTACACTGTTCGGCTTCTGCCACTCAAAGTCCTGTGATTATCTTTTGCCTTGACAGACAGTTCTTGTCTGGGTACAGAACCTTATTTATTTATTCACGTACTTACTGACCTTGTGCACAGTCAATACCCAGGATGGTGTGTAAGATTATGAAGTATTAGTAAATGACTCTTTTTTTAAACACCTTTATTAAATTATCACTTGTGGCATAGGCAAATTTATAAAAAAGAAAACAAATCATATTAACTTGTTCACAGTTACAAACATTATACATCACATATATTCTTTCACACAATATAATCTATCCAAAATTACATGAACTGGTAATTTCCTGCCTTTCTTTAAACCTCATTCCTCCTCCTCTGGACAGTGACATAGCTGGGGGGGGGGGGGGGGGCGGTCTGCCATGGGTGGCACTTTTTAATAAATGAGAAGCTGTTGTGTATTGTCTGGAAAAATATGAAATCTTTCCTTTAAAAAAAAAACAAAACTTTTTTTAAGGGCATTCTTCTTTAAGAATGACCTTTGTGTCCGGTCACACTGTTGCAGAAGCTGAGATTGTTACGTCTTCGTCTTCCGCGTGGGTGGAATTTGAATTTCAGTTGACATTTTAACTGTGCAGTGGATAACTATGAATGGTTGGACAGGTGAGAGGTGTATGTGTGTGAAGCAGACTTTGATTATTTTATATAAGGGGAGACTCTTACAGAAATCCAGTGCTTGTTTATGCAGCAGGATGCTGTATGGGGGGATGTTGAATGTAAAACATTTTTGAAAGGTCCGCGGTGGTGGTACTGCGGTAGTGTTGTCGCCTCACAGTAAGACGCTGTCCGGTTTGATTCTCAGCTAGAGTGTCTTCTGCGTGGAGACATGCGTGAATGGGAGTACCTTCGTTGAAGGTTGTGCATCAGGGCTGGTAACTCGGCACGTAAAAATCAACTACCAATCATTAGCGGACTGGAGTTCCGCTGTGGCGACCCCTGGAAAAGCCAAAAGACACAAACAAACATTTTCTTTATTTTGGGGAATGCAGTGGAAAGTTTTTATGTGTATGAGTACAGGTGAGATTTCAGTATGATTCCATAAAGTATATAAAGGTGTTAAGATATATGCATAGAGATAAGTCAAAGAGCTAAGATGATATGTATGCTAGACGTTGTTACTGTCAATTTTAGTGTTTTGTTATTACTGTATTTATGCATCTCTTAGTGTCAAACTTCATAATATATTTAATGAGAAGTATTATCCTAGTGCTATTGGCAGGAATGCATGTTCATATCATTGAAAAGGACAATAAAAGAAGAGTAGTTAGTTGTATGAGTGGGGTTACTAGTAATTAAGGAGGTGGGTTGGACTGTTTTAAGACAATCAGCAATGAAGCATGTTGAAGCATGTAGTAACTCAAAAAGGAAGTTGTGTCTCTTTGACGAGTCCCATACAATCAAATACATCTGATATTGCAGCTCCAGGAACTGTGCTATTCTGTAACAACAGTTACTTTTTGATGAAAACAACATTGTTTCACTACTGAAACCTTTCAGTATAAAAGACTTATGGTCTAGTTGCATTGATTGGGATCATTTCCTTTAAGCAAGCTTTTCAAAAATTGACATAGCCCAATTAAAAAGAGTGGCAAAGGAAGGTGTGGAATCATAGAAGCTATAGTGAGATAAAGGACATAATCGAGGTTGAAGATAAAAAAGGTTGAGATATAAGAAGAAAAGGTGAGGAAGGTATGGGTTTGGTCCATTATGCTCTTAAGTAACTCTTTGCAAATAAGCTGCTTGTGATTAAGCTGTTGTACTAATTTATTGGTAAGCCAGCAAGTCAAGAAACCAGCATCTTAACTTGTGTATTTTCTCACTGCCAAAGAGGCATTCATTAAAATAATCACATTTTACAGGATTCAGAAATCTCTGCTCCCCCTTATGGAGGACCATATGTCATTATCACCTCTTGCTTATTTGTACGGTATACCAACTGTCTTGGAAAAAGAGGGTAATCTTTTTATATACAGGACTGTTGTTCCCCCTCCATCTGTGATAAAGTCAGTTGGTCAGTCAGGATCTAGTACGTCAAGTCACTTAGTGACGTTAGTGGGACAATGATGGGAACTCCTCTAAGTACCTCTTGATGAGTTGTCCCTCAAGGAAATGGATGATGTATAGAGGGCTGTGTCTGGTAATTTACTGAACTAACAAAAGGTAGTTGACTGAAGAAGGAGATGGGAATGTGTGAGGTATATGTAGGTGGCTCAGGAGATGACAGGAGTGAGTTTTATTTATTAATTTAAGTTTGCTTACTGGGCTAATACACTGATTACAATAAGCCATTTGTAGGCATAACCTGGGTGAAGAAATTTGCAAAAAAATAAAACAGAACTGGTTCTCAAACACAGGGTAATGATAAGAGTTACAAACTCCAGCAGACAATTGGAACAATGTGAGTGATGGGTTGTTTGGGGAAATAAAACTGGTAAAAAAATTACTGGTAAAAAAATTACCAATGCAGCCCAAGGTGAAATTCACAACGAGTTTAATCATCATTGTTTGGGAAAATGTTTAATTTTGGTGCTTGTGCATACCTCACCATTGTACTGAAGGGGTCACTTGGTTGAATGTTTCATTTCGGTGCTTGTACATACTAGGAAATGTTATTGAAGGGTTGTTTGGGGAAATATTTCATTTAGGTACTTTTGCATACCTGGAAATTTTATTGAAGGGGTCTCTTTGGGAAATGTTTCATTTTGGTGCTTATGTATAACTGGACATACTAATGAAGATGTTGCTTGGGGAAATAATTCATTTATGCATCAGGGAAGTGCTTGCACATACATGATCAGACTGCTGAAGTGACCGCTGAGTAAAATAATTTATTGTGCCATATTAGTACTTGTGCATATACAATACAAACTAATGAAGGGGTTACTGGGGAAAAATAATTCATTAGCGTGTCAGGGAAATGCTTTTGCATAATTGGTCAAACAGGTTTATGGATTGCAACTCCGATATCAAAGGTGAGGCATCACTTTTAACAATGGATGTGAGTACCATCATTTTCAGTTTATGTATGAGTATGATGTGTATTATATTTTATTTTGTGGGGGGGTGGCAAACTCAGTCAGCCCCAGGTGGCACAAACTCCAGCTGTGCCATTGCCTCTGGAACATTATTCTGCATTCATTGTTCCCAGAATTTCCATGTTTTTTTTTCTGTGTAATTTCCTCTTACCCTTTTCCAAAGATCCCACTTCCAATTCTTTTATATCTGTTACAATATTCACTACTGCAAATATGGTTGGTTTAGACTTTGATTACCATTTTCTAGTGATTGCTTTTTTTTGGCGGCCACCAGAATTAAACTTAACAAGGCCTTACTATGTCTAGGCAATTCAGATGTGTTACCCAGCTCAAAGGAATCATTTCCTTAGTTACATGTATTTGCTCACCCATTATTTCTGAGAGAGTACTCTGTAGCGTATTTTAAAGTCTGACAAATCATTACACCTCCAACACATATGTTCCCATTTACCTCTTTCTTCAATATCACACCTCCAATATTTATCATCTACCTGAGAAAAAATTGATTGGAGTGTACTTGGGGTATAAAACTCCCGATACAAATACCTCCAAGCAAATATTATAGATCTTTTAGACTTTGTAGCATATTTGGGAGATATACTTACATATGTCCTCCCATTGTTTCTTTGTTTATTGCTTATCCTTCTCGGTCTTTTTTAACCTCATCTGATTAATTCCCTTAGCTATAGTGTGATATTTTTTATGCCTTACTAATTATCCAATTTTGACAAGAGATTCTGTTCTAGATTCAACTAAAAATTCTACCAGTACAGGTATTTCACTTAAGATCCCCTAGCCCTTTCTCTTTGCCTATTCTCTGATATTAATCCTTGATGGGGAAGGCAGTCTCTAGCCTGCAGTCCAAATGTCTTCTTGGCCACTTCCCATTCTATTACCTTTCCTTCTCTAATTATTTGTTGCCAATACTTTGGTTCCTTTGTCAGCTTCCAAATGTAACTCCCATCCTTCTCTTGCCTGTTCTCTGTATCCTTAATTGCACTCATCTCTATTGGAAGAATCTCCTTTCTCCCTTCCCATGTTGGTTTAGTTCTTAAAATTTGGAATCCACAAACTACTAACCAATACACTGACAGAGAACCACTGGCCAAGACCCGAATTTCTGGAACCGAAGATGCACCAACACAAATGAAACAACAATTTTACCTAGGTTTAGTTCTTAAAATACTTTCTGCTATTTTATGAATATAATATTCAGCATGACTGTTGTTATTCTGTTTAAGAATCTGTATCCAAAATCCCACTCTTTCCTTATTTCTTGAACTGTCCTCCCCCCAGCTTTATCATCATCTCTTTCCTCATTGAATTATAAATGTCTGTTTCTGTTATGTACATGCTCCTTACCAGTATATCTCTAAAATATTCCTTCAAATCAGATAATCCTAAACCACCTTGTTCTATTGGGAGGATCAAGTTATCCCACTCAACTCTTGCCCTCTTTCATTTTAGATAAATTCTTTCAACTCTTTATTAATTAATGTTTACAATATCTTCTCTGGTTGATACAAATATGCCTGACCTGTATATAAAACTAGGGGGAAGAAATCAAGCCCTCATTGTAAAGTTTGCCATGTTCCAGACTGCTTTTCACTATTCTGCTTCTAAGTGTAATGCTTTATGACTCCCCCATGAGCTATGTAATTGTTTAACCCCTGTTATTACCTTTCTTCATAAGATTCATTTAGATCAGGGTCTCAAACTGACATCCCACAGCCTAGATGCAGCATCTGAACAAGAAGCAACTAACCTGGCTTGGCCATTTTCTTATATTCTGCTTCCTTCTGGATCATCATTGTTTGTTAATGTTGTCAAATCTTTTCCTCCCCTACATAAAACCACACTGATCCATATCTATTAATTTTGGCAATGTCTTTGCCATTCTTTTAGCCATTATAGAAATAATCACATTATGATTGTGGTTTAAAATTAAAACTGGCCTGTATGAGGGGTTGGATCTAATGTGTCTTTACCCTCTTTTGGTATTACAGCCACTACAGCTTTTTTCAGGGATGTTGATGCTTCCCTTCCTTTTAAAAGACTGGTAAATAAAACCTTCCAGATAATTATCACTTTCTTTACACCTAGCTTCCAAACTTCCATTGGAATGCCATCTCTTCCTGGAGACTTTCCTTCAGAATTGGTTATAAACCACCATTTTTATTTCATCTCCATCTGTCTTAAATGTTAATTGTTAAACCCCATTTACATCTAACCTTGGTATATTTAGGTCTTCAATAAATATTGACATTTCTATATTTTCTTGATTTCTACATTTCTCTGCTTTATACAAATTGTCATACGATATCTGAAATATCTCTAATACCTCTACAGGATCTCTGGTAATTTTTCTTGTTATAGGCTCCCTATGTTTGGTAAAAGCCCCTTCTACTTTCTGTTGCCTAAGTCATTGTGCTCTGAAGTTATTATTAAAAAAAAAAAGCAGTTACTTAACAACAATCTTTCTAAATGTAGTCATATATCCAGGTACTCCCTTATTTTCTCTTTAACACTGTGCATTTGCACCTCTTCTTCTTCTGTGAGATTTTCCTTATTCTGTAATACTTTATCTTTTGTCAGCGCCTCTAAATAATTCTTGTTACTTCTTAATCATATCTCCTTTTCTTTTATTTCTACCCTATTTTTAAACACTTTCATTTTATCCCCCTCGATAGCTATAACTTCTGAAGTACTTTCTAACTTCCCTAATAACTCCCAAATAATTTCTAGTATCCATTCCATAAATTCCTCTTTTTATAACAGGTAGGTGTGGAAGCACCATAGTCTAATATTTACTTCATTACCCTGTATTGTTATTTCAGTTATAATTCACACATAATCTGAAATCATTATTGGATGTGTGTTACAGCTCTCAGTTAAATGCACACATTACTGAGAAATGCAATTTCCATCTAGTCTAGCCTAATTGTTGTACTTTGGGGAATAATATATAAGTTCTCCCTGAGTTCCTACTACTGAATTCAGCTCTTTTATACCACTTTTTTCATAAATTTCTTCAGCAATCTACAATTTTTGTTATATTTTCCCTTCTAGCCCCCCTAATACATCCTCAATGTTGCAAATCAGTTTCCATTTCCCATATATAAGTAATATTTCCTGCCAAAAGCTAATTATTTCTCTCAAAATTTTATTAAAGTCCATAATAGTAGTTTTACATGGAATATAAATACTTGTCAGCATAATCTTCTTCCCTTGCCAGTGGCCTTTTGCTATCATTAATCCACCATTATTATATTTTTTTCATCTTCTATCAGTATTGGTGCTACTCTAATGATTAATATAACTACTCCTCTTTTCCTTTGTCCCAGATACTCTGATGAATATCCATTCTGAAATTCTTTCTTTATCAAATTCTCAGGCTCAGTTCTTTGCAAATGTGTCTCCTGTAGCATTGCTAATTGCACTCTGCATTGCTTTACATGATTCAATGCTGTTTCCTTTTTGTCTATACATGTGAGGCCATTCACATTCCATGATAATATGGAAAGAGTTACCATTATGATAAGAAGTTATTATTCCTACCTATTATATATGATAGCTTTTTTAGATGTCTCTTTCCAACTTTTGTGGTACATGCACACACTAATGTTTGGCAGGTTGATCTTTTTTACAGTTGTTTCTTGTCATCTCCTTTTGAACATATGCCAAATTTTAAATGAAAACTATAAAATAAAAAAAATAAAAAAATCACACCCAAAAACACTCATATAGTTTGATAACTTAATATAAACACACAAAACTTTGCACATATTCATATAATGAAGTTTAGCCCTTCTAGTAGAAACCATTTTCCTAACTAGATACCTGCAGGCACATACACTATCTGACTAAATTTAAGGTTATCCATGCTAACATGTATGTTACTGCCTGTGCTCCTACTTACAATAATTGCTATTTGATTATTTTTTAATCTTTAATCCCCTCCCAGATGTGAAAAACAGCTTGCATGTTGTCAGAAAACATTAACTTTTAGACTTAAAAAAACAGGGTTCTGGCTTTTTATTGCCCTATAATCAGCTTGCCTCCATAGAAACATAACAGAAAAAAAGTGTAGCCCAAAGCTGCAAAGTGCAGGCTTCTAAAGACATGCTGAGCATGTATTGCTAAAGGAAAACCTTTCATTACATTCAGTATTTCCTTATTTATTTGTTTCCATGTAAAAGTTGTTATTAGATTAAGCCACGCATATTAATCCAGACATTCACCTATGCAAAAGTAAGAGAAAACATATCAGCTATACATATGGTATGATCTGTGTACTTTTACATCCCATCACCCACGTCAGCAACCCAATATTACAGTCTATTAACTTAACCATGCATTTGTCCAGCCTTTTTGTATTGAAATGCCTACATTTCTCTATACTGAAAAGGAATAATGAAATAAAAAAGGCATCTGTTTACTTTAATATCTTTATCACATGCAAAAATAACTGAAAATGCTTTACTATATAATGTGCAAAAATGGGAAAAAGGGGCTGTGGATGAATGGATGGAGGGATGGAGGGATGGAGGGATGGATGGATGGATGGATGGATGGGTGGATGGAGGGATGGATGGAGGGATGGATGGATGGATGGAATTTATTTCATTAAATGTTTTATAGAAATGCTGTTAAGAGCAGAAACTGTTTTACATACAGTGACCTTTTTATTTCTTCTTCCCTTTCCCTTAGCATCCTTCCGAACATTAATGACATGAAGTAAAGCAAATGCCTTTCAGTGCTTCACAAGTTTAACAACGTCAGCAAAAGTCCATTATTTTCTCTTTTTCTTTGACAGCCATATTTCACAAATGTGATTAATGTTTTGCAATCTCACATTGTTTCACTAAGTTCCATGTTGGTGGTCTTTATTTATTTATTTAATTTATTTATTTCACATTTGTTAACCAGGTTATTCCAACTGAGTTTGAAAACAAACCCATTTTCAGTGGAGACCCGAGGGGAAAAGCCCCAGCAAACATAAATAAAGATAAAGTGACAATATACAAATATTAAATAACAATCACAATACAAAATAATTGTAAAAAGAAAAGGTTATTAGTTATTTGCATTATATTGATAGTAAGCAACTCATTTTCAGTGGAGACCCAAGGGGAAAGAGCCTTAGCAAACATAAGAAAAGGTAAACATACAGGACAAAAACTATTAAAAATAATGCAAATAAGAAAGGAATTATAAAAAGAAAAACAAAAGAAAAAATGATGAACATTAAGGGTTGCACGGATAGCAGTGGTCAAAATTTACTACATATGAGAGTAAAAACAAAAAGATAATCGTTCAAAATAAGGACAATGTATAGACACTGATAGGAAATGGGTGGTAAAAGGATACATAGTGTGGATAATGGGAGGGGGAGAAAAAGGGAGGGGGCTATAGTAGTAGAGCTGAGGGTTTAGGAGGTTAGTTTAAGCAGAAGTTACTAACAGAGAAAGTTAGGAGATGCAACAGGTTATACAGTAGGTCAGACTAAGACTACATGTGGTCATGGCAACAGCATAATTTCAAGTTTAGTAGGTGGTCTTCTTCTTGTTCATCTCCATCTCCTAACTCCTGATTCCAGTTCAATTCCAAGGTATTCCCAATTCTTCTAGTCAGCTCCTATACTTTTCTCTGTCTCTCAAGTATTTTCCTTTAGAACATTGGAAATTGAGTCACTGGCAAAGTCTCTCTATGAGCTTTATTAGAAGCTGAGTGCCCTTCTGCTTGATGGCCCACTTTTTTGGACAAACTTTTTTTATTTCCTCCTTAGCCTGTTCTGCATCAAACATTATGTTGATTTTCCAGGAAAAAATATTCTGAAGACAGCTGGGTCAAACAGCTTGTATCTCAGACCTGCCTTTTGACATTCCCTGATTGCTGGAATAAATTTGCTTCTTGT
Source organism: Protopterus annectens (assembly GCF_019279795.1). Taxonomy (NCBI): domain Eukaryota; kingdom Metazoa; phylum Chordata; order Ceratodontiformes; family Protopteridae; genus Protopterus; species Protopterus annectens. The sequence continues at coordinate 154,402,763 of NC_056741.1, forward strand.
TTGCCTGGTGTACAGTGAATAATCATTTTCCACAAATATTCTACTGCATCTAGCTTTTAATATTTTGCCTTTCTGCCAGTTTTGTCAGGATAAACTCTTTCTGCTGGTAGGACTGCATCTTTACTAATATAGTCTTGGCTACTTTCTCATGGCCAGGTTTGGAGGATACACATGGTGTGCCCTTTCAATTAACAACTCCTGGTGTGGAATACCAGTTGTGCTGCTTATTTGTGCCCTCATAAAATTAACATAGTCTGCTCCTTCCATTTTCTTTGGTATAGCAGAATATCTCAGGTTTTTCCCTGTGAACTCTGTTCTCTAAGTATAAATTTTTTGAAGCATCTCTTCTTGATCAATTTCATACTCATACAGCCTTTTCTTCATTTCATCCTCTGATTTTTGCAGTTTTATCAGTTCATCTGAATATCTGTTTAAATCTTCTTCCATTTTTTTCAGCCTTTTGTGATTTGAATTGATATATTCCTTCAATGTTTCATTTATTTTAATCAGCTTTGAGCACTAGTGATTTATTTTTTCCTCTAGTTTACTATAAGCCTTGTTTAAAACTGGAGCTTGAAATGCCTTTTGCTGAACAGCTGCACGATTCTTGCCAGTAAGTGTTTTTTTCTTCAGCTTTTCTAGTTGATTTTCTTTCAGACGCTCTACGTTTCTTCTTTGCTGGCATTCAAGCAGTGCACTTACTAGCCAGTAACTAAATTTATTGAAAGTAGCTGAGCTCCTGGCCAGTTTCTTTTTTCATACTGGGAGAGCTAAAGTTAAGCTGCTGATAAATGTGCTGCAATCTTGGAAGCATTTTAGTGAATTACTCTTAGGTACTAATCAACCTTATTTTGGTAAAACATACAGATGTCAAATGAATATATTTTATCTATACTATATAATTGCAGAAGCAATACAGAGTATTGTTACAAAAGTCTCATCTGTGATACTAGAAGTAGCGTTTAATATACATTTTTATTTTCTTCCAAATGTGCATGCATTATATTCACTATGCATTTGCTTTCTAACACCGCATTCAATTACATATGCATGCAGTTCATCTTTGTATTTACTTACTGCATATGTTGACCAATGTGTCCAACAGGGATGATCTTGATTCACTGGAGTGCTGCTGGAAAAAATACCAATAATTTATACATCCATTTAACTATAATAGTTTTAGTTGATCAGAGCAGTAAAGTTAAAGAATGAGACAAATATGTATAGAAAACATTTATTTTTTTAACATTTGTTTACCAGGAAAGTCTGACTTGGAACAAAGCCAATTTTCAGCAGAGGCCCAGGGAGAAACACTCCAGACACATGTCTTTGTAACCTGGGAGGAAATCAGAGTACCCGAAGAAAACCCACATAAACACAGAGAGGACATGCAGACTATCTGCACAGAAGGCACTCCAGCCACGAATTGAACTGGAAAACCTCTTACTGTGAGGCGACAATGCTACCACTGCACCACATGCAATCATTATAAGCAATGGAACTTCTGACTAATACAAAGAAGCAACAAGATAACAATAAAACAGGCTGACTAATTCAGATATAAATTATTAATCTGTATGAGAAGAAAAATAGCATGGCCAGTAACATGGTCCAACTAGGTTAGAAAACAACTAATAATTACATTAGATAAAATTATATATATTATTTACAATAGTGACTATCTAGTCATTCATTTTTCATAATAGTTGATAATTTAATATTTATTCATCTTAAGAAGTGTGCCAGTACTTGCTAGCTCCATGCTGTTCTGGTCAGGATAAACCTTGACTGCAACCCATACAACCAAGGCTTAAACAGCAGTCAGGCCCTGGAGAAGTGATTCAGGAAGGGAGAGGAATCACAAGGCAGTATTTGTTCACCTTAATCAGGTGAAGGGTATAGTACACATGCCTGGGGTACATACACCATTCAAAAATCCCTAGTGTAGACAAGAGATCATTGTAAGGTACAAGATGGAATCAGTGTGTGTGTGTGTGTGTGTGTGTGTGTGTGTGTGTGTGTGTGTGTATGGGGGGCGGGTCTGTGAGAGTTGCGCTTGCATATGTGGGTGATATACACCTACCAACCATGGTATATCCTCCCCTTGAGCATCTACAGAGCACAGACAGAGAAGTGTTAGAGCTTTAAAGGCAAATATCTATGGAGCCCAACAGATGATGGTACCTCTCATAGAAGACCAACCCTCACCACTAGAGGAATAAATGAGCTGTAGGGGTCTCATTTCTGAGGGAACAAAGAGGCCTTAAGAGTGCATTGGAAGGAGGCTAGATAGTCAACGGGGAACAGGAAGTATTTTATCATGACATACTGTTTGTACAGATTCCTCTAATATGACATTGGGGGCACAGTCAGGAAATTATTTGTGGCATTAGGAGATACAAAGTGTTGTGTGTAACTTATAATTCAGAGAAAAGAGAAAAGGAGGGTAGAAATCCTGATTTGAATTACTTCCCACAAACATTTATTAAGCAACAGAAACAAATCAAAATAGTCTGGCAAATCTGCCTAGCCCTATCTGTGAGGATGGCCTGAAACTAATATTCCTGATGAATGTACTTTATTTTGTACAACAATCACTACTCCTCAATATACACATGCACTAAGTCAATTAATATCTCTTCTTGAGAAGGATTTCTACATCATTCTATGCTTTTCCACACATTAATCTAGGCAGTGTTATTGTATCCAGCTCATCTAGAAGTTTATTCCAATTGATAATACTCTTTCACTGAAAATGAATTTGACAGTATAGTTTAGTGGATTACTCTAATGATCCACTAGAAAAGTCATATTTGAGTGACCTGAGACTGATGCACACAACTCAGTTTGCATATTGTGTGACTAGGAGAAGGTAGTTTAAGAAGACCAATACTCGGGTTAGATTGGCAAAAAGGTAGTTGAGCTAAATGGGATTTATCCAACTAACATGTACTACCACTCCTGAGATTGATCATTTTTTTACTACCCTGTATTAACCTTCTTCATTAAACTATAGACTTCTATGTTGTTTATTCTGCTCGACATTTTGCATTATTCCCCATTTTTCTGTAGAATGAATCACAGTGGGTCATTTAATAAGTTGTTCTTGTGTTATTGCTATACAAACTGTGGTTCTGATATCATTTTGCAAAAAAAAAAAAAAAAAAGGCTTGCCATGATGCCATCAATTAAACTTCAGTAAATGCATTCCCAAAATATGAGGCAAGCCAAGCACACAATCAGAAGGGTACCAAAAATCCCAGCTTCAAACTCATAAATGAAATTAAAGGGATATTAATGAGGCAGCAAAGAAGGTAATTATAACAAGAGTGATACTGGCTTGTTATATAACTAGCCAACTAGTTGCCCCATTAAAGGCTTAGAATCATAGCAACATAAGAAAAATACTACACAAGCGATCACAAGGACTATGACAGGCCTAGCTATACATACCTTGAGCTCCTTACCACCTTTTTCATGCACACACCTTCATAACCTGTCTCCCATGAGACTGTCATACCTCAAACCTCCTGTGTGGAGGGCGTGGCCAAGATGAGCACTGAGTAACAGCACTTTTTCTCTGCTCTGCCTTATCAGAATTTCTATGACACAATTTTTTTAATTTAACTCTCCTATTTTTTTTTTTTACATATTTGGAATCCTCTAACCATACTCTGGGACAGTATATATATATATATATATATATATATATATATATATATATATATATATATATTTTTTTTTACTTCTCTTCAGGAAACAACTATTAATAAGGAACTTCAGTCACTATTATCTAATATTCAAGAGCTGACAACAAAAATTGATAGAATGGATGTGAAACTGGACAATTTTAAAGAAAAATGTTCCCAACAAATGGAAATGCTACATGAAGACCTCAAACAACAGAAGAGACAGATTGCAGGAATAGAAACTTCACTAAATGATATGGATACTAGAATTCAAGAAGATGAACATAATATAGACTTTCTCTTAAAACAAAATACCCTTTTGCAAACAAAAATTGATGATCTAGAGAATAGATCAAGAAGAAATAATATTAGGATTTTTGGGCTACCTGATAATGTTGAAGAAAACAATATTCTTAACATCTTGGCTTCCTGAGATATTACAGCTTCCTGAAGCTCTTTCATATGGGATAGAGAGTGCCCACAGGTCCTTGACTTATTCAAAAAAATATAAAACTAATTCTACTAAATCTGTTATAGTGAAGTTTTTATCATCACATAATAAGGAAATAGTGCTAAAGACTGCATGAGCTAAATCCCCTATTAAATATAAAGACAGTGTCATACACTTTGATAATGATTACTCATCTTCTGTAATAGCCAAAAGAAAACTTTTCTTTCCAATGCTTAAAGAACTTTAAACAGCCCAACTAAAGTCTCATCTATTATTTCCAGCCAGATTAAAAATTTTTCTTAAGGATGGTCAAAAAATATTTGATGACTTAGAAACTGCCATTACTTTTATTAAAACAAGAAAGCTGCTTGATAAAATAGAAGAAATGGATTGGGCAAATGCCAGTCTTAAAAGAAATGCAGACAATAGTTCCTGGAAGACTTCTGAACATAACAATAAGCTCAATAATAAGTGAATATTAAAGAAGAAAAAAAGAAGACATTTCTATACAAGCTTTCTTTTATCCTAGATGTATTACATAACCCAGAAGTTGGGGAGATGAAAATGGTTCAACAGGTGAGTCTTGTTGTTTAAATCTTTTTTTGTCTCAGCGATATATGCCTGTTTTAATTACTTTTTGTAGTATAATTGTTAGTAAACCTAGTTAGCTTTATTATATGCAGCTTGATAATTATGATAAATGAATGCTATTTATTCTATTTATTATTCATTTGTTTTATCTGCTGTTCATTACTTTTAATGCTCTGTATAATTGGGGAATGATATCTGTGTTGTCTTGGTGACTAAAACAAGTACTGAGACTTAAACGTGAAAAAATGAGGGTATTTGGTTCTATAGAAATTGTTTTTTTTTTTAGTTTTTTTTGTTTTTTTCTATATATTATAAGGGAGACTTTTAATAAATATTGTTGATGTGTTATTTCTTTGCTAAATATAATTTAGTTCTGGTAATGGATTTGTTGGTGGTAATGGTGATGGACACTGAAGAAGCTTTTAGTAGAATGATGTGATTTGGTTTTCAGCTTGAGTGCTTGATAAAAGCAGGAACTGTGTGAATGTGATGCTGAATGGAGGGTTTTTGTGAAGTTGCTGGTGATGGGATTCCTTGATATGATTGTGTGCTAGTTTTGTGTTTACTGGGGAATTGGGCAGTTTGCTGTTGGTTAGTGCATCACTAGTGGTATAGTGGCTTGTTGTGCTTGAGAAATGAAGCTTGCAAGGCTTACGATGCATATGGTGTTGAATATTTGTTCCCTTTTTCTCTTTCTCTCTCTTTCATTTTTTCTGTATTGTGTTGTCCCCAAGTTGCTGCAAGGTGGTCTGCTGCCTTGGCAGTGAAAAATTGCTTGCAGTTTCCCTCCTTAGCCTTGCGGATGTGAATTGAAGTTCTGAATTGAAATGCATTTGCATCATGGCTGATAGATGCGAAGATAGAGAGAGGAGAAAAAAATATCATTTCCATGGAAACGTATACTGTGCAAACTTTAAGCTGAGGAACTCTGCAGATTCATTTATAAGCCAGAATAGACTGTCTTTAATGCCATCTAGAGGAAAAAAGAAAGTATTGCAGTTAAGTGATATACTTAACATGTATCTTCTTCTTTTTTCGGCTTTCCAGGTTAGGGGTCACCACAGTGGATCATCTGTCCGCTCATGATTGGCAGTGGAGTTTTACGGTGTCGAGTTTCCAGCCTGGTGCCCAACCTTCCACAGAAGGCGCACACATGCACACAATCACACCTAGGGCCAATTTAGAGTGTCCAATCCACCTACTGCATGTCTTTGGGATGTGGGAGGAAACCAGAGCACCTGGAGGAAACACACGCGACCACAGGGAGGACATGCAGACTCCTCACAGAAGACACCCCAGCCAAAAATCGAACCAGAGAACCTCTTGCTGTGAGGCGGCAACGCTAACCACTGCACCATCATGGCCGCCCATATACTTAACATGTATATTTTGTAAAAATATTTATTGACTTTACAAAGCAACCTTTATTTATATTTTCTTATACAAGTGTTATTAGTAATTTTGATTTGAGAAAAGATTGGTGCTGTTGGTAAGGATTAGATGAAAAAAGGACATGTCAATATATGTATAAAATTTTGCCAAGAAAGCTCACTTAATTGCTTAGAAATTTATTCATGCACTTAGCATGAAATACTTATGAAATTGCTATACACACACTCATACGCATACACACTCATGCACGCATACACACATACTCACTTACAGTATTTCTCATGAAAGACTCATATATTTGGATGCATTTATAGCAAATGCAGAATTTGTTTATATGGTGGTGTTTGGGTGGTAATGTCATGACATATAGAATTATGTCTAAGTTCAAAATCTCATCTTGTTATAAGTCACAAGCTTAGCCACTCACAATAACACAGATGTATTGACCTGTCTTCATGAAGTAAAGACAACAACTATATAATTTAGTATTTTTCCCAATTATACTCCTTAAATTACATTAAATAGTCTGACGGACACACTCACTTTTAAATACCATTAATTAACAAGACATTACTGTACCTGCTAAAGTAAATATAATATCAAGGTGGTACTTCAGATATTCAGTTCAATCAACTTTTGCTGATTTTCTAGCTGAAGACATTTAACAAGTAGTCTGTAAAACACAATAATACTATTTTGTACCTCTCTGATCAGCTTCAGTACAGAATTTTTGAACATGTGTCATCCCCTATAATTTTACATTTTATTGAGATATTCTCATCTTCAAAAAAAAAAAAAAAAAAAAAAAAAACAGGAAATGTACTTTTGGCAATAAAATGATGAAGATAGTGATGTATTTTGCAAACTAATTAGACAGGGAGAATATGGCTCTTTAACTGATGTGCTCATATTAAAGAGATATAATAACTGGCACTTTCTCAACATGTAATATCAGGGAACATTGTTATATTTAGTATTTTGTAAATACATTTAGTGTGTTCTGTCATTGATGGGGATTTAGTTTGGGGACTGTAAGACAGGGAAAGATAAATACATCATTGGATGTAAATCTATTGCAACTATATTACATCATTAGTGGAAGCAATATATAAAGAATGCACATTGATGATGGTTTACTGTAGGTTGGTTACATATATGTTACATTCTATCTCAAAAAACAAATTTTTATTAAAGGAATCCATGATTTTGTTATGACCTCTGTTTTATATTTATGACATGTAGTTGATCCTTATGATATTATAAACCCAATCTGACTTATATAGTAAGGAACTTTCACATTACAGTTTTATTATATATATATATAATAGATGATAACTTGATGCAATATCAGTGGTATATTATTTCATAAAATCAATATGAGACAGTTACATTTGAAATATTTTAGTATGTTTTTTGAATGATTATATACAAAAATATTAGTTGTATTTTATTTATAATCTCTCTTCTTTTTTTTAGCTACATATACTGCCTAATAAAGTAAAAGTATGCAACAACAGATATATTTAGGTAGGGATGAGAAGAGTGTTGTTACACGATAGTTGGACAATTTGAGTGATAGATGTCGCTCAAATTAGGAGTTTTTAACTCCAGGAGGTGTTAGAGAGTGTTTATGTTATTAGTATATGTTGTAAATTTTTGTTAATAGTCATTATGATGTTCACTAAGTTTAACAAAGTTGAATTTAATATAAACATATCTTACTGGGAAAGAGTTTTATATGGTTCATATCTAACTTGTAATTGTTTTCCTTATAGTCAATATTTATTGTATTTTAAAACATGGAAAAATGGAAAAAATAGCCAAGTAATATTCAGAAATATAAACATTATATGACATCTCTAAATTGTATCTCATTAAACATTACTGGATTAAATAATCTTAACAAGAGAAGATCTTTGAATAAATATCTTAAATTACATAATTCTCAACTAATATTTCTCCAAGAAAGCCATCTATTAGCTGAAGATATTACGAAATTAGATACTAAATCTTATAAACTTTTGATAAGCTCTGAACATACTCAAAAAAAAGAGGAGTGGTCATACTATGGAAAATACATTGCCTATGCCTAAAATAATTGATACATATACAGATAACAAAGGGATGTTATCTTCAGTAGTTATAGAATTTAATAAAATTTTGACTTTAATAAATATGTATTGGATTCCTGGCATTGGACTAAAAACAGTAAACCAACATTTAGATGATATAGTACAGTTCTGTAAGGGTAATATTAATCTTGCTGCAGATTTTAATTGTATCTCAGATATAAAAGATTTTAGTACTAATGGCAAGAGAAAATTTTCAGCAATAGCCAAATTATTGAATGAATTTTCAGATTCATACATGCTGAAGGATATTAATAATTTTGCAGATGCTAAATCATTGTTTTATACATTCTACTCACATAGACATAATTCATATTCAAGAATAGATAGGGTATTAATTTCTAATAACCTAAATGATTCCTTATTAAACTCAAAGGTGATTTCATGTCCTCTTTCAGACCATAATTCCATAACATTTGATTTTATAATAAATTCCACATTTAATGTTCAAAATAAAAGGATACACACGTACATAACTAAACTAAAATACTTCACTAATTTCATTTCTATAGAAGTACAAACTTTTATTGAACTTAATAACACACAGAGAACCTCTGAAGTATATATCTGAGATGCTCTAAAAGCTTACCTATATGGTAAAATTATTGATTGGTATAAAAAGAAAATAATTTCATGGGATAAAGAACTCCAAGATATACAAACAAAGCTAGATACTTTAAGACTTGATGTTTCAAGAAATCCAGATAAGAAAACTAGAATAAATTAAATAAATACTTTGAACAATATGTATATGTAAATATTAAATCATAAAGTCATGATTAATCTGGAGAATTATAAACTTCTACATTTTTCTATAAATCCTAGCTCTATAAATATTCTAGCTATCAAAACTAAAAGGTTAAACAAGTTTAATCAAATTAATAAAATATATTCTCCAACAAAAATTAAAATGGTATATGATTTACCAAATACATTAAGAGAGTTTAGAGAATTTTTCTTAAAAATAAATCAGTCTACAAAAGGTATTCAATCATTTATCAATAATAAGAACATACTATCAGAAACACAAATAAAACTAATAGATAAACAAATATCTTTTAAAGATATAAAAGATCAAATTACCAAACTTAAGCAAAATAAAGCTCCTGGTAATGATGGTATCATTTCTGAAATCTCCAACATTTTACTTACCAAAGCTTTAACTTTGATACACACAGTATTCAATATAGCTCAAAATAATAACATTATACCCCCTTTTTGGAAGCATACATTTATTTCTCTCATAATAAAGCCCGATAAAAACCCTACAAAATGTTCTTCACATAGGCCCATTTCATTATTAAATACAGACTATAAAATGTTTATGTCTATTTATGCTGACAGAATTAAAAAATTGTTACCCTCCCTGGTAGACAGGGACCAAACAGGCTTTATAATCAATAGAATTTCCTATGATAACATCAAAAGAACAATAACTTTAACTGAATCAGTGAAAATCTTAAATAATAATTTAACTCTAGTCAGTTTAGATATCAACTATGCTTTCGACTCAGTTAATTGGGAATATCTTTTCATTTTATTAAATGAGTTAAATTTCTCTAATAGCATTATTAATCTTATCACTCAATTATAGAATGGAAGTCAAGCCTATATAAAAATTGGTACAAATGTATCCCAGAACATACCTATTGTAAAAGGAACCAGACAAGGTTGCCCTTTATCTCCACTTTTGTTCACATTCATTATGGAACCTTGGGCAAGCTTAATAAGAGATAACAATAGTATACAAGGTTATAGATTAAACTTCAATGAAACATCAAAAATTCAAATGTTTGCTGATGTATTAATTACCCTTGGTGGTAATAATCCCGCCTTACAAGAATTGTTCAAAAATAAGGATATATTTAAAAAAAATTCTGGTCTTACTTTTAATAACAATAAAACTCAAATCCTTCTAATTGGCTCAAAAAATTATAATATACAAGATGAATATTAAAAATATATACCTCAATCTCAACAAATAACATATTTAGGTATAACTATAACAACTAATATTAAAGACATTTTACACCTAAATTATAGTAAAAGTATAACAACTATAGAGAGTTTAATAAGTAAATGGAACAAAATTCTATTCACAATGGATGAAAAACTTTTCATTATAAAGCTGATATTGCTTCCAAAAATCTAATACATAATACAATCTATATCTATTCCCCGACAAACTCTTTAATTATAAAATTTAACACACTGATTAAAAAGTTTTGTATGGCATCCAATAAACCTAGAATTGCATTATCCTATCATATGTACAGTTGGGAAAATGGAGGCATATCTTTACCAAATCTAGAAATGTATTCAATCTAATCAGTAATTAAAACAATTGTCTATCTTATAGATGAAGTGTATTTAGCAAAATGGAAAGAAATTATATTAAATTTATCTCAGAATCCTAAAAATAAAGTTAATATTCATCTATCAAAACTACTAAATAACTCATTTATATGGAATTTAAGAGATTACTTTTCCAATTATTCCACTCAGGTTTTTAAATCTACTTATGTAACTTTAATTCTAAAGGCCTTTAAAACTATGTATTTAGGTTTACAATCTTTGAGAATTGGTTGTTTCTCATCTTTCTTATTGCCTATACACAAGGGATAATTCTCTCTACAGATTATTCTAAATGGCACTATTTAAACAAAAACATTTAATGTTTTGGCATCATATGATAAATACGAATGAGGTAAAATCTATTAATACTCTTGTAGATGAATATAATCTTAATACCTTACTTTGGTTAGATTTGAAAAAGTTTAGAAAATATATTCTAGATAAACTAGCTCTAATTCCCTCAATTGCTAAGAATTCAATACCCAGACTTATTCAATATTTGATTTTATATACCCAAAATAATTTGTCAGTTAAAAATAGTATATCATATATTTATAGTGCAATTAAACAAGATCTAGATGTATATTCAGACAGCTATTGGAATACATTTTCTGTAATCAATAATTTTATTCCCTCAGAAAAAGACAAAAATTAATTTCCTTCAGTCAGCCAGCAAAACCACTTCTTCTCTTAAATGGAAAATCTTCACATGGAGATTTTTTACATAAATCTTTTCTCACTCCACAGAAAATGAGTAAGATAACTAAACAAGATATTGTTTGCTGGAGATGTAATGCAGAAACAAACGCTGATTGGAATCATATATTTTATGACTGTTTACTATTAAAGAAATTGTGGGAAGAAGTTAATATTTTTTACAGGTAATTTTTACAGACAATTTTGTGCTCACCAAATCACTTGTATTACTCAACACACCTGTTCCAGACTGTATAAAGAAAAGCAAATATTCTTTGCTCTGGTCTATAGTGTCCATTGTCAGGAAAACAATTACAAAAAACTGGAAGTCCTCATCTTTTCTCTCATTTAAAGAATTTAAAGGTCTTCTCTGGGAAATATCTAAGTTAGAAATGTTGACTATTAAATCTAAATCTACGAGGAATGCAAATTTATATTACAAATGGGATAACATACATGAACTATTAAAGAACTAGATTAATGATTACTGCAGTAATCCTCTTTTTTTCCCCTTTTCCCTTATCTTTTTTCTACAAAAATATTAATTTAACTGATCCTGTTATTTGATTTACAGTGAACATCACTGTATATATATTTTTGTTGTTGTAATTATTGTATTAATGTTTTCTCTTTTTAAATACTGTACTTTAAAAATTCTTGTTCAATCTTTTTCAAACTTTTTGTTCATTACAATAATGTTTTAATAAAGCTGTTTAAAAAAGCCTCCTGTGTGACACATTATCATACATTATACCTCACATATTACTCGCTGTCATACCATGAGAAATATGACAGTGCACACCTCCCATATCAGGTATGGGCGTGGCTTCCAGCGTAAAAGTAAAGGGCAGTTATTCTTCTTCTGTGGCGGTGGCAATATTCTAAAATTCTGACTATGCTCCTGTTCTGAAATAAGTACTATAGTCTGTGACATGATCTAAAGGAGCTAAGTATTGGCTAGGTGGGCAGCCAGACTTCTTTATGTCCAGTGCCTCAAGATGTCTTAAATTAAAAATGGGAGAGGAGAGTAATATGTCAGTTTGCAGACAGCATATCAGAAAGCAACGAGGATTGTACACAAACAAATATAGGAAAATATTATGCTAGAAATCAAGATGAAATAGGTATAGGACAAGATGTTAATAAATATATTAGCAAATCAGAACAGTGCATTTGGATTCTGGAAAATGAGAAAAAATGGGAAAGTCCTGGGTGGTCGTTGGCAGAACATCAATAGTGAACCAGATATTTTCTTCTGCATTTATAAGAATGCTGCATGACAATATAAAGGCAAAATAATGGAAAATGAATAAATATAGACATCAGTCATTATATTCAGTCTATGTAAGCCTTAGCCTGTCAACAGAAAGTCAGAAATTGTAGTAATTTAAGCTGTCATTGCAGGTAACTCTACTTTCTCTAACTAACTTAATTCTCCAGAAGAGATGGTAATGTGAAGAGGATCAAGGTAGTAAGACCTGTTTACCTGTAGGCTGAATGGTGAATTCAGTTGTGAAAAGCTGCATCTGAACTCTGAGAATATGAAAACAGTCATATTCTAAATAGATAAAAAATGCCAGTCAAAAAGACATTACCAGTGACTGCATTCTCAGTTCTTTACCCTGGCAAGGCAAGGCAATCTATTAAAGATGGATTTCTGGGGTCAACAGAAACAACATGCAATATGTGTACCTACTAGGCCCTCTTTCCAAACTAGGTGTCTTTAACAATTTTTTTTTTTTACTACTTCCTTATTAATGTAAATTCATGCTTTACTTTTTGTGAAAGTGGTTATAAATGAATGACTGCTGTAATAATTTGAACTAACAACAAAGTTACAAGTAATTGTCATTGCAACTATACAGAACATAAGATCAGATATTGTCAATTTTCATTCCGTCCTTGACTGATGGGTTCCAGTCCAAGCTCTCAGATCTGACTTGGCTGTTGTAAAAGCTCATGACAACCTTGTACTGTTCAGCTTCTCCATTACCCAGAATGCACCACCCCATCACCTCAGATCTTGTTTGCTGATTCCAGCGAAAAGATGTGGTCCATTGTTCTCTCGAGCTTGGGCAATAAATAGATTTTCAAAACTTACAAATTATTTGTCTTCATTTTACTTTAACCTACTTTAGCTAAACATTTTTGTTTCCTGGTTAGGCTTTATCCCTTACCTTCCAACAAATCGCTGCCTTCTTTCCTTGTTACCGTTCATGGTATTTCTGGTTACTATTGTTATTATCCTCTTCCTCCTATGATTATCGTAGACTTCAGTACCATTGTTGGTACTTCTTCCCTTCCTTCCTTTCTTCTGCTTTTCTTCTGTATAAAAAAAAATAAATAAATAAAAAAGACTTTCTCTGTTTATGTTCTAACTCATTTGATTGCTGTGTTGTTGTAGCTGTGACTTTACTTGGCCTTTCATTTTGGTGATGACTGAAAGGGAAAAGAGCCTGGCTGGGTTCAAAAAGTATGAGAGGTATGGGAAGTGCAGTCAGAAAATCACAATATCTGACTTGCACTCCTTGCATTTTTGGTTTAGGTCCTCTCCACCTCCAGGAGAATTGGGTGATCTGTTATGCCTTCAATCCTAGGGTGTTGATAGATAATAGGAACAAACTTATCCTTAAGGGTCTCTTGCCTTCTTCTTTTGATGGGGCTATATCTGGACCTTCCAAAGAAAAACAAAAAAGATGACAATTAATTCTCTGAGCACCTCTTTTGTATCCTCCAGGTCCTCGGAAAAATCACTCAAGAGAACTTCTTTGGATCCTATATATTCTTTGGATAATACGAAGAAGAAAAAGCAAAAACTATTGGATCCTACCCTATCTTCTGATCCATTTAACAACAAATTCAAGCCATTGGATCTGATGGTTTCTTATGATCCAAAGTCTCTGACAACTAAAGATTTGTCAGATCTGAAGATCTCGGATCAGATGTCCTCTTTACCGATTCTGCCTAGAATGAGGTACTCTCCTTCAATGGCCCTGGTTCATTCTGTAGTGCCTTCCTCATTTTTAGAGAGCTCAAAGTCTCCATATGCTCTATCCACTTGTTCGTCCAGAAGTCTCAGCTCCTACCCCATCTGGTCCAGAGGTCCATATATCCACTACTCCTCCTCTATCAATTCCTCCTTTGACTCCTATCCAGGTCTCAGAGACCTTGGATCTAATTTGTCCTGCACACCCTTTTTTAGATTAGAAGATTCTGGTTTCCTTGGATTCAAGACTTGCTCTGTGCTCTTTGGTTCAATTGGATTTGGAGATGTCTTGGAGCCAATTCTACCCCATTGGATCGCAGGTGCTGCAGTTAACTCCAAGGATTTCAGTGCCATCTCTGCATCTCAGAGTCTCAATGATGGTCAGTTCTGGTCTGACTTCAGCCTCCGGGCAGCTGTCCTTAGAGCAGGGTGGGACCAGGGATCAGAGGTGTGGCCTCTTGGTTCTGTGTTCCTATCCCTTTCCAGGGTTGTCTGCCTTCAGAGTTCTGTAGAGAGCTTTGTCTACACCTCAGACATAGGCAATGCTTCCCCTTCAGATTCTATGTCTTCTTCTATTCTGTCTCTGCACCTTGAGTCTCAGCTATCTCTTTACAGGGACAGCTGATACCAAAACTCCAGGCTTCCCAACAGGATTTCCCCTCCTCTTCTGATACTTCCCCAGTGTGTCCCACCAAGGAGGTCCCTAAGAAGTGGACATGCAAGAGGAAACATACTGATTCTCCAGAATCAGTCACGAAGGACACAGATTTTGATGAAGGAGAAATGTCCCCATGTTACCTCCTGAAGGTGTCTCATTCGGAGGCTTCCTTCAGATCCTGAAACAGACAGGTTGCTGGGAAGTCCAGCAATCCTTCATCAGATGAATCTGTACTACTGGAGGCTTTTGGTACCAGCCCATCTACTATCTGGTGGTCCCACCTGCTGATGAGCTCTTGTAGTTGGTCTTGCAGCAGGCATGGAAGGAACCTGACTTCATTGAGCCCATTCCCAAAAAGCCAGATAGGATTATGATTCCTTTAGAGTCTAAGCAGTTTTGGTCAAAAGATCCTCCTGTTGATGCCATAATCATGGTGCCCACTAGAAAGGAACTTGCTGAAGAAAGTACCAATATCCATTATCCTGACAAGGAGTCATAGACAGCTTTTGGAAGTTTGTCTATGCTTCAGTGACCTTTGTCTTAAGGTCTCTGAACTACTTGGCACATTTTACTAGACTTCATAGTCATCTGATTAAGGAACTTTCAGGTAAGCTCAAAGGAACCATATCTGAAGAGGTGAAGGATTCAGTCACTTCTGAGCTGGTGACCCTACAATTGATTTCCAACTCGTCCATGAGACTTATTTTTAATTGGCAGAAGGAACATGGCAGCGGGTTCAGGCATAGTCATTAGGAGACATGCCTGGATGTGTTTGTGTGATTTTGCAGAACATTATAAGTCCAAGTTCAGCAATGCTCCCTTTGATGGCATCTCTCTTTTTGGCCCTAAAGTAAAAGATACATTGTCCAGGTGTGAGAAGGATGGTAAGACCCTTTCTACCATGGGCTTATGCCCCCCCCCAAAGATCCTTTTCGACGAATCATCAAGGTGGTGGAAAGATGTGGTTTAGAAAATCACAAGGATCTTTCCAGGACACACGTGGAGGGTCTTTCCCCAGAGGCAGAGGGGGAAGTTCAAATGGTAGACACCACCCTTGCAGTAGAGGAGGCCCGCAACATCAGGGGTCCAGAGAATCCTTCTTTGGCTAGCCCTTCTAGCACTTCTAAAAGGACATCCAACTGTCCTCCTCTGGAGGCAATCGGGGATCATTTGTCTATGCATCAGAGATGAAAAAAGACAGTATCAGGACATCAGCATCCAATAACCAACCAACAGGGTAGAATTTTCATAATATTTTTTCTGGTACCTCGGCATTTCACATTCAAAGGAATAATATGATACCACAAAACCCCACGTTTTATACACATCTCTTTCAAACCATTAATCATTCAATACTCATTAAGGTTCTTTCAAAGCACTTTTTTAATGCCTTTTGAAAGTTAAAGAGATTTAAAAGACCCATGACACTATACATTTCTATTGCAACACTTTCGACATTATTTTACAAACATATTTCTAAGCCAGTATTTTAATAAATGACTTGGGACAAAATTTCTCCTGTTGTTGTTGGAATTTATTCTCACCCACAAGTATTTTAGATGGAATAATCAGTTTGTTTTACAAAAGCGAGGCATGGCTATGGGGGCAGCGTATGCCCCCTCATATGCTGTGGTTTATATGGGTGATTTTGGGAATCAATTTCTTTATCTTAACATTTTTTCATTGAGAATGTGGTGTACTATGGTAGATTTATTGATGATCTAATTTTTGTTTGTAAGGGGGAGTAGAGTGCTTTTTTGAGATTTTTGGAAGATTTGAATAGTACAGAGCATGGTTTGAAATTTATTCACCAGCTTAGTTCCAATAACATAGTGTATTTGGATGTGGAACTACATGTGGATAGGAATAACAGGGTACAATTTAAACCCCATAGAAAATCTACTTCAGTGAATAACCTTTTACATGCTGATAGCATGCATTCCCCCCCATTTGATCTCACCCCAGGGTGAGTTAAAATGGATTCTTCAGAATATTTCAGAAGAACCTTTACAACAGGGTTTTATAGATGAAACTGTAGAAAGATTGAGGGCCAGGGGTTATCCCGAAGAGCTGTTGCAAACTGCCCAGAAAAGTGTAAATGGGAGAACCTTAGATAGAAAGCAGGGATTCTTTCACTGAAGAAGATTGGATGAGGATACTATAAATAATGTGATGATGGAAAAAATTCTTCTTTGTGACAAAATTCTCTGCGTTCTCTCAGTTAGTGGAGAAGGTGATTAGAAAATGTTGGTACATGGTGAAGGAAGATGGTAGTGTGGGTAAACTATTTCCTAACCACATGTCTTTTTCCCATGGCAGGTATAGCAATTTAAAATAAATGCTCAATGTAAAATCTGCCCAGCTTCTTAAGATGGGAAAAGTGGGCATGCATTCTTGTGGGAATTGCATTATTTGGACTAGAGTTAGAAATTTGGATGGCTAGAAAATAAATGGGAAACTTTATAGAGCTAGATAAACTTTTCATTGCAATTTGCAGGGTGTAGTTTATATTATAGGTTGTGACTTTGAAAAGGTAAAGTGGTATATTGGGCAAACTAAAAGAAGGGTTAAAGTAAGAACTCACTCAGGATTCCTTTAGCTTAGTGGAAAGTTGGATTTCTCGGATCCAACTTATCCTAAATCCCAAAAAGACTAAATTGGTTCTTTTCACCTCCAACAAATCTATTCCTACCTCTCTATCCTTCTCAGTTACTTCCAAAAATGGTACTATCATCACCCCCTCTGATCACACCAAATTCCTGGGTGTAGAAATTGACAACTACCTACAGTTTGATGTCCACATTTCACAAACCATCAAAAAAGTCCATAAAAAATGGGACACTATGCAGACACAAAAACTCTCCCTAGCCCAAATCCATCTATTGTCCACTCTAATGTATGTGGCACCAATCCTTACCCATATCAGAAAACATGATTTTGCTAGACTTGTGACATGTTATGACAAAATTGCCAAGTTCACTAAAACTACACCTTCAGAACCCATCACTGTCAGGCTCTAAAGGAACTGCAATGGCTAGAATTTCCCCAACTACTCAATTACCAACAACTAATCATTGCCTACAATATTGTGAGACATCCTGATAGAACCCCAGCACTAAGTCACCTACTCACGCCCTACAAATCAAATTGCCCCCTTCACTCCACTGACAAATCACTCCTTTGTATCTCTAAGGTTAACAACACTGCAGGTAAACCACTTTTCTCCCATAATGTAGCTAAATCATGAAATAACCTTCTCCCTGCTTTATCTTCTGCCTCTACTATTACGCTGTTCAAAAACACACTTAAATCACACTTAATTAATTCTTGGCTGTCCAATTATACCTACTGTAATTTTTCTACAGTATCAGCAATTATATTTTCTGCTCATGTTTCTAATAGTTACACTAGCTCATGCTAAACTTACACTAATTCATTTCTGTAAGTAGTCTCTGTCTGTCTCTATAGTCAGTTATAATGCTTATCTAGTATCAGTTTCTGTTTCTGTATCGAAAGTTGTATTTTTTATCTTGTGTCAAATTATGTTTTTGTATCAAAAGTTGTATTTTTATCTGTTGTCAATTTTTTACTTCTGTATAGATGATCATGTTGTTATCAGTTTGTTTAACTATTTGTTTTTCTGTACTGAATGTGGATCTTTTCTCCCCGGGCCTCAGCTGTAACTGGACATGTGTCCAGTCAGACTATCCCGGTAAACAAATGTAAACTAAAATAAATTAAATAAATAAATTATGGAATACTTGGGGGACATTAGAAAAAGAAACTGTTTGAGTCCAGTTGCAGAACATTTTGTTTCCACTCATGGGGGTTGTTACAAAAGTTTGCTTTTTAGTGTGTTGGCACGTCCATTCATGGAGCACGGGGGGGGTGGGGGGTTAAAAATGAGCTGGATAAGTTGGAAGGCAGGATGATAATAAACTACAGAACACTGCAACCCAGAGGAATGAATATTGACAGTAATTTAACTTTATAACATAATTTTTATAAAAATTATTAATCTTTTATCAGGGACAAAAATGGTATTTTTCAATGACGTTTTGTGAATTGGTGTATTCAACTTTTGTCCCAAGTCATTTACTAAAATACTGGCTTAGAAATATGTTTGTAAAATAATGTTGAAAGTGTTGCAATAGAAATGTATAGTGTCATGGATCTTTTAAATCTCTTTAACTTTCAAAAGGCTTTAAAAAAAGTGCTTTGAAAGAATCTTAATGCGTTTTGAATGATTAATGGTTTGCATTACTTTGTTAACTAAGTGATTGGTTTTCACTGATTAATATCAATTAATCTTAATTGTCTTTTGAAAGAGATGTGTATTAAAGGAGGGGTGTTGTATTATCATATTATTCCTTTGAAGGCAAAATGTCGAGGTACCAGAATAAAATATTATGAGAATTCTACCCTGTTGTTTGGTTATTGGATGCTGAGCTCCTGATACTGTGTTTTTTTTTATTTTGGTGCTTTGCTTGTGTATTTTTTCCCCTGCATCAGAGAGTCTGGCTAGAAATAACAAAAGATACTCGGGTGCAGAGGATTGTATCCCTTTGTCCTCCAAACTCCAGAAAAATCACTGATGTTCCATCTAGTCAGACGGAACAAGCAGCATTTCAAATACAAAAGCTGCTAAACCAAAGAGTCATCCAAGAGGTCCCCTTAGACCAGATAGGATCTAGAACTTGCTAGAGATTCTTTTTAGTGCCAAAGAAAACAGGCTGGAGACCAGTTCTGGATCTCAGCAGCCTGAACAACTTGTTTGGAAGACAAAGTTCTGGATGGTCATTGTTCAATTGATGCTTCTATTTCTAGAAAAAGACAATTGGATGTGCTCAGCAGATCTCCAGGATGCACGCTATCATATAAAAATAAACAGACAACCCAGGAAATTCCTATGCTTCTGGCTAGGAGCCAGTCATTATCAGTTCAGAGCACTGCCCTTTGGTCTCACAACAGCCCCCAGGGTGTTCGCCAAAAGTATGGCAGTGGTAGCAGCTCACCTGAGACAGCACAAATTCCGGGTGTTTCCATACTTAGATGACTGGGTCATCACCACCCAGTCCAGGCATCAACTTATCATTGCAAGAGGAAAACTAATCTAGATTTTTGTGCAGCTAGGCATAACCATAAATTTTGAAATGTCACATCCTCAACCATCTCAAACTATAGAGTTTATAGGGGCGCTGCTTAACACAAGTTCAACAATAACTTCTCCTCCCTTTTCCAGAGTTCAAAACTTAAGATCGCAAGTCAACAAGATCCTTTGCAGCACCACAACCCCCGCTCATCTGGTCCTACAAGCATTAGGATGGATAGTGGCAGTGATGCCCCTTACTGCACTGGCCAGATTTCACATGAAGATTCTTCAATGGATGTTGGTGTCTCAATGGTCGATACTTCAGCTACCTCTATCTGCCTCAGTTCAAATCACAAACTTGTGCAAAAAATATCTGATGTGGTGGACCCAGTCAGAACAACTACTACAAGGCCATCTATCTGTCCCTTCTCAGCTCAAGGCCATAGTGACCATGGATGCTTCCCAGCTGGGGTTGGGGGGCATTACCTGGGAAAGACAGTCCAAGGCATGTGACCTCCCAAAGAGGCCAATTTGCATATCAATGTTCTGGAGTTGAGAGCAGTGCTTTTAGTGTTGCAAGCCTTTCAAGATGATCTATCTGGAACGATTGCGACACAGAAAGACAATATGTCAGTTGTTTGGTACATCAGCAAACAGGGAGGAACCAGATCATACCCCCTATGTCAAAAAGCACTACAAGTGTGGCAATGGAAAATGTCTTCCAACTGCTTTCTCTTAGCAATGCACATTCCAGGGAAAACCAATGTACTAGCAGACAGATAGAACAGGTGCATTTTGTTAAATCATGAATAGTTCCCTCAACCAAAAAGTAGCAGACATGATTTTCTGTAAGTGGGGCCAGCCTTGCTGCAATATATTTGCATCTCCCCTAAACAACAAGTGCAGCAGCTACTTTGCACTTATCCCCCACAGGGAGAGTCACCAAGGGATGCTCTACTTCACAATTGTCCCCCTGGGTTACTGTATGCTTATACTTTGATCCCTCTGATATTGAAATTACTTCAGAGAGCTGTCAGACTGAAGAGCAAGGTCATTCTCATTGTTACCTTTTGGCCTCAACAAATTTGGTTCCCTTTCCTGTGACTTCATTTGATCCATCAACCCTGGATTCTGGATCCAGTTCCAGACCTTCTGTCTCACTCGACAGAAATGGTTCATCTAGTTCTTCCAAAGTTCAAGCTGATGGCTTGGTGTCTCCATTTCCAGTAATAACCAGACAACCTATGCTCTCCTCCCCAGTTCGACAAATTCTATCATCTTCCTTCAAACCATCTACAAGAAGAACTTATGCTAGCTAATGGAAAAGATTTGTGCATTTGGCACTTAAAAATGATGTGGATCCCCTTTCTGCACTGATTCATACTATCCTGGATTTTTTGTTATTGCTTTTTGATCAAGGGGCCAGTTCTCCTATGGTAAAGGTTCAATTAGCGGCAACTTCTAATTTCCATGTTGGTCTTGATGGTTCTTCCCTTGCTTCACATAAACTTTGTAAGACCTTTCTACGTGGAACACTTCTGTTGAGGCCTCCAGTTAAAGATCCTTCTCCACCATCGGACTTAATTCTAGTACTGCAAGCTTTGGTTCTTCCACCCTTCGAACCTGCAAATACTTGTGATCTCAAATTTCTATCTTGGAAGACTTTATTTTTAGTGGCCATTACTTCAGCAAAATGAATTATAGAAATTCAGACTTTATCGGTGAAACCTCCATACCTAATTTTTCATAAAGATAGAGTTACATTGCAAACTAATGCATCCTTTTTGCCCAAAGTTGTATCAGAATTCAACATTTCCAGTTTTCTTCCCAAATTATACAAAGGCAAATATTTGTTGCATTCACTAGATGTGCATAGGCAATTACGTTTCTGCACAGAACAAAGGACTTCAGAAAATCAGATCAGATATTTGTTTCCTTTGCTGAAAAGAAATTGGCAAGTCACTGTCAGAGTTTCCCTAGCAAAATGGCTCACTAATTGCATTTCTTTCATTTAGTATAATTGAATTTGCCCTTAACTAAGAAAATGCATACTCATTCTACAAAATCCATAGCAGCTTTCTCAGCATTTCATTCAAGAGCCTCCATGGATGATATTTGTGCAGCAGCAACTTGGGCTTCACCTTACACCTTCATATCTCATTACAAGCTAGACTTAGTTTCTAAAAGAAGGACATTGTTTGGCTCAATGGTGCTCAAGAATATCCTTCCTTGAGGCCAGCCTGGGATTATAGTAGCTGGGGACTGTGTCCCATCAGTTGAGGATGGAATAAAAATTGACAACATCATATAAAGGAGTTATGTACTTATCATAATGTTCCATCTGTGTTGTCCATTTTCATTCCTCCTTGACTCTCTACCCACCAACCTCAATCCAATGTTGTCTGAAGACTGAGTGGATAGAGCCAGTCTTGGGATCTTTCCCTTGCCTTTATGACTCCAGATATATGCTTTCATTATCTGCTATATTTCTGCTTAAAATGTTTTTCTGTATGAGTAACGTGTCTTTTTCTATAACCTACAAACAAGATCTGAGGTAATGTGGGTGATGCATTCTGGGTAAGGAAGAAGCTTGAGAGTTCAATGTTGCCACGAGCTTTTACAACAGCTGAGTTGGATCCGAAGGCTCGGATCTAAACCCTCCAGTTGAGGAGGAATGAAATGGACAACACAGGTGGAACATTATGGTAAGTACATAATTTCTTTTTCTACCTTAATAACAGTACTGAGTTCCAGTGCCACAGCTGAATTTAGCACACACACCCATGTGTTGTAGACCACCTCACTGTACCTGTCATGTGACACTTTGTGCCCCTATCCAATTTGTAATCTACAGGTGGATATAAGCATATACACCTACACTAAGAGATGATACCATGCTGAAAGTAAATGCTTCAGTGTAACACTAAAAAACATTAGCCAACAAAGCCATACCAAATATGTTAGCAAAGAATGCAAAACAGGGTCTGTGCAATTCACCCAGGTACCATCTATGTGCCATTATAAAAATATATGTGCAAGATCTACAGATATGAGAACCATTACTCATCAGTTACCATTTCAGTTACTCAGAAAATGGTTGCAAAATATTGCTGGAGTCTAAGATATATTATTACCAAACATCTTAAATAATAAAAAGGGTAAGTGACAATTGCGGTTTACATAAACTTTAGGAATACAATTATATCACCTGAGTCAGTGAGATATAAACTAGGATGCAGAATAAAGAATTACTTCACTGTATAACTGCATGCAGGAAAATTGCTCCAGGTAGACTTAGCAGGGAAGCCAATTGAGAATACAGATGTTAACACAGATATGTTTATACATTTTGCAGGAAAACATAGTAGATGGGGATCTTTACATTTCTTAGAAAAGAATCACTGACAGTTTTCATTGTAGCTCTTTTTTCCCCTTTAGCACTTTGAAGTTAGCACCTCATCTGTACAGGTGTGATGGAGTATTTAGCAGACAACATTTTGTCCATACTAAACAAAAAGGCAAATATATCGGCTAACAGTTTGGTCTAGAATGTCTTGACAGGTTTTCGCACTTGTTTCTCACACTTAGTCATCCTGTAACTAGGTTCATTATGTTCTCTGAATAGGATGAAAATGTAAGAGCTGGAGTAACATTCAGAAGTCTTGTGAGGATCTGGTGGAGATGACAGCACAAATATTCAGTGCAGTTGGGAGATGTGGATTAAAAGAAGTGAAATTATCATGGTGGAAGAGTTGTACCTCTCACATCATTCCCCTTTGATAAGGATTTGATGCTACTAGATAAATATCTGAACATACTATTAACTATTATGGCTCTTAATTACTTAACCCACATGAAGTCATTATTTTATTTTATTTATTTGAAAGGGTTGGGAGGGTGGCCTAATGGTTAAGGTGCTTGCCTTACAAACACAAGATGCAGGGTTTGAATCTCACAAGGGATAATTGGCTAGGCTTAAATTGGCTCGCAAGGGCAGTTAGCCTAGTACTAACCTATGAACCTATGTTAACCAGGGTACAACACGGACCACAAGCCACCAGTTCTAGTTTCAGCTGGGAGGGCATTAAAATGTAGAACAGTGCAAAAAGAAAATACAAAGAGAGTCAATATGCAGCAAGAACCAAAATGCATAGAAACACACACACACACACAAAACTACATGCAAGAGAAACAAAGTAATTCTGTAAAAGATTAATTTTAAAACAGGTCTAGGAAATCATAGTAATTATATAAAAGCTTAATTTATAATGATGATTAGTAATTTTACTAACAGAATGGAATGGAAAAGTTGGTACCTACAGATAAAGTAATCATATAAAAACTATTTTAAAATATGTTTAGGAAATTCACATCATCATATAAAATCTTAATTTTAAAGTAGGTTTAGGAAACCTATAGTCTGCCCTTTATAATAATTTCATTAACAGAATAGATAGTTTGTGCTTACAGTGGGTAAGACAGCAGTTCATACAACAAAATATGCTTATGATGTTGTTGTCCTTACAGCAAGGGTTATTATATCACTAAGCATGTTGAGAAAACTCTAAATCCCCATAGACAAAATTAAGAAGCTCCTTATACCTACCAATAAAATGCTCTCTTTGTCCCCTTCTGAGCACAATAACTATCTTAATACCTTTTATTATGGAGGACTTCAACTATTCATCAATGCACTAACTGATCTACATTACCAGTTGTCTGCATGCCAGTGTTTTCTTCACATTACAAATGGTTAACACTCTTTTACGAATATTTAACCATCCTACTAGGGGCCCCAATATCTTTGATCTAGTCTTCACAAATATGGCCACTTCTTGCGCATCTCCATAGGTGTACTATGACCTTGTTAAATCAGACCATAAATCAGTGAAAGGACAACAGTAACTCTCATATGGGACTTGAAACCAAGACCCTCAGCATATTGTGCTGGAATCACTGCCTATGGACAGATAGCTATAGAGTTTTCCATTAACAGACTTATCCTTTCCTCTTGGAAACTCCTTGCCTGGTGATTAAGGTCAGATTGCAAACACACCAGTACATACACACACACACGCACATGCACATGCACATGCACATGCACACACACACACACACACACACACACACACACACACACACACACACACACACACGCACACGCACACGCACACACACACACATCATCAATCCTCCTTTTCCCATTTTTCTACATGGGGCGATGGCGTGGTGTCAACTGTTGCTATTTCTCTTTATTTAGTGCTGCTCTGCTACCACCATCTATGATAGTCATGCTTGACTATCGCAGGTCTTCTCTCATACAATCCATCCATCGACTTGCTGCACACCCTTGCTTCGTCTTGTTTTCTTCCTGTCTGTCAAAAAATGTCTTCACTATATTGTCTTTTTTCCTGCACAAGTGCCCAAACCACCATAATCTGTTCTCACTAACTACTTCTGCAATCGGGAGCTACTTAGGCTTCTTCTCTGATGTTTTCATTTTTTCATCTGTCCCACAGTGTGTATCCTACCACCCATCTAAGGCAGTCCATCTCCATCACCTCTATCTTCTTCAAGTACTCTGCCTTTTCTGCCCAGGTTTCTGTACCATACAGGAGTATGAGTTGCAACAGTATATTGTACACCTTACTTTTCAGCTTCTTTGGTATTGTTCTGTCATGCAGTACCCCTGATACTTTTTGCCAGATGGCTGCAGTCCCTCTGATTCTAGCTTTGGTCTCCTCATTCAGACTTGTCTTCTCTTCAACCACCCCTCCTAGATACTTGAAACTGTTAACTTTTTCCACTAGTTTACGTTCTATCTCATTTTTCAGCTCCTTTGGATTTCCGTCATGTACTGCCATTACAACAGTCTTATTTGTACACATTTTCATGTCATGTGCATTTAGCTTTACATCCTTTTTCCCTATCATCTACTAAAGCCCTTTCAGAAATCTGCCTGTAAAGCCACACCATCTGCATACAGCAGTTTTGTTGATCTGTCCCCTCTGACATGTCTGCTGACATAGTTCATCGCCAGTATGAACAGCAGCGAGCTCAAAGCTGAATCCTGATGCACACCCGTTCTCAAAAGGAACCCCTATATGAATCTGAACATTGTTTGTACTTGTGTCATTGGGTCTTTGTGCATAGAAAAAACATGCAATATGAATACCTACTAGGACCTCTTTCCAAACTAGGTGTCTTTAACAAAGTTTTTTTACAATTTCCTCATTAATATAAATCCATGCTTTATTTATTATTTATTTATTTATTTTACATTTGTTAACCGGGAGAGTCCAACTGGAAATATGTCCATTTTCAGTGGAGGGCCGGGGAGAAAAGCTCCAGAGCAGTTAAATTGTTAACATGTAAGATAGCGAGTTTAACAAAAGGCACATTTGCTAACATTCACAGGATACATTGTTTTATACACCTTATAGAAGTATAGAACAGCAAGTATAACAAGAAGGCAGAATTAACAACTTACACAAGACATTTTTACACCTAAGGGAAATTATATGTACAACTGGTTTACTTTTCAGTGGTGAGAGTTTACATTTGCCCATATAAACAATAAAAAAAACAGTAGATACGCTGTTACTCTAGTTGCTGAAAACAGAGAATACTGAGTTACTATCCAGGGGTGGTACAGGTGCATAATCTGTGCTTCAGGAAGTGTGTTTTAAGTATTTTTTTAAATTGGGTTGAGGAGTTATTACTTATTATGTGGGCTGGAAGGGAGTTCCAAATTTTAGAGATGTAGTGGCTATAAACGGATCTACCTGCCTCATTGTTGAAGTTTGTTACCTTAAGGAAGTGTTGGGTACTTGATCTTAAGGATGTGGTAGTGGTGTAGGGTTGAAGTAGTTCTTGCAGGGCAGGGGTGTTGCCTGGATGATGTAGTACTTTGTGAGCGAGTGATAGTTGATTGACTTGAAGTGTCAGTGGGAGTTCTAACCAGTTGAGTTTTTTGAGGCTTTCACAGTGGTGGGTTCTAGAAGGTGAACCTGTGGCGAATTTGGCTATTTTATTGTAACAGCTATCTAGTTTGTTTAACTCTGTTTTTTGGAGATTGATCAGCACAGGGGAGGCATACAGTAGGATGGATAGGAGGTGTGTCCTGGCTGTGCTAACCTTAGAGTGACTGGAGAGAAACTGTTGCGATAGAGTAGACCCATTTTTTTGTGAACCCTTTTTATGGTCTGGGAGATGTGAATGTCAAATTTAAGGTGATTGTCAATTTCCAGGCCTAGCAGTTTGGCATGAATGCTGGGTGTGATGGTGGTGGTGTTGTGTGAGGAGATGATAAAGTTACATGAGGGAGGAGGAGATCTGTGAAGGCTGAAGAGGAGTAGTTTAGTTTTGGCTGGGTTTAGAATGAGGTTCTGGTTGGTGATACATGTTTCGGCCAGAGAAAAGCATTCTTGAGTTTGGGAGAGGAGGTGGTCTAGGAAGTTGGCTGCACAGATTATGGTGGTATAATTTGCATATTGGACTATTGAGGCTTTGGGAATGGTGGATGGTAGTTGATTAGTAAATAGGGTGAAGAGCAGAGGACCCAGGATGGAGCCTTGGGGTAACCCTAAGGAAACCGGTTATAAGTGAATGTCTGATGTTAATAATGTAATCTAGCATCAAAGTTAAAAGTAATTGTCATCGCAACTATATAGAACATCAGTTCTGCCTTAATAACAATACTGAGTTCCAGTTCTATAGCTGGATTTAGCACACACACCCATGTGTTGTAGACCACCTCACTGTACCTGTCATGTGACACTGTGTTCCTATCTAATTCATATTCTACAGGCAGATATAAGCATATACACCTACACTAAGAGGACACCGTGCTGGATGTAAATCCTTCAGTGCAACACTGAAAAACATTACCCAACAAAGGCATACCAAATATGTTGGCGAACTATGCAAAAGTGAGTCAATGCAATTCACAGAGGTACCATCTGTGTGCCATTATAAAGATATATGTTCAAGATCTGCAATTATGAGAACCATTATTCATCAGTTACCATTTCAGTTAGACAGAAAATGGTTGCAAAATATTGCTACAGTCTAGGATGCATTATTATCAACCATCTTAAATAATAAAAAAGGTAAGTGACAATTGCAGTTTTCATAGAAAAAAAATTAGAGATAAAATTGTATCACCTAAGTCAGCGAGATATAAACTAGGATGCAGAATAAAGGATTGCTTCATTGTATAAGTGTGCACAGGAAAATTGCTCCAGGTAGAGAGGGTATTGCTTTATCTGACAGAAGAATTTAAAACATCATATAGAAAGGCTCTCAAATCAACTTAGCAGGGAAGCCCATTGAGAAGACAGATGCTAAGACAGATGTATGTCTTATCAATTTTGCAAGAAAACAGAGTAGATGGAGGAGTTTACGTTTCTTAGGAGAAAAACACTGACATTTTCCATTGCAACTCTTTTTTTCCCCTTTAGCACTTTGAAGTTCACACCTCATCTGTATAGGTGTCCATAGCTCGAGGTGTGATGGTGTATTCAGCAGACCACATGGTGCACAATAAAAAAAGGCAAAGATATCAAATAACACTTTGGTCTAGATTAGAATGTTTAGACATGTTTTTACACTTGTTTCTCAAAGTTAGTCATCTTGCAACTAGGACTAGGTTCATTACGTTCTCTGACTAAGATGACAATTGAGCATGATTGTTGGTTTTGTCTTGTCTTAGGCTTCGAAATATGTCAATATATTTAAAAAAATAACAAAAATTACATTTTGCCTGTATTATATACTCTGTCTCATTAAATACAATGTTTATTCATACATGAATGATATGATAAAGGTTTCTGATTGTTTTTGCCTGAAAAAAAAACAAGAAATGTTCTAAACATGGAAGGAGTTATACGACATAGTCCACCTATGCATCAAAGGTATTTGACAAAGCCCTACTCAAAAATTTAAGAGATGAAGTAACTTTCAGAAGTCTGGTGAAGATCTGGTGGAGATGGCAGCAAAAATATTCAGTGCAGTTGGCAGTGGTGTATAAAGACAAGTGAAATTATCAGGTTGGAAGAGTTGTACCGCTTGCATCACTGCCTTTTTATAAGGATTTGATGCTACTAGATAAATACGTTAGACATAGTATTAACTATTATGGCTCTTAATTACTTAGCCCACACAAAGTAATTATTTTATTTTATTTACTTGAATTTGTTAACCAGGATACAGCACTGACCACAAGCCTCTGATTACAGTTTCAGCTGGGGGAACATTAAAAAATAGAACAGTGCAAAAAGCAAATACAAAGAGAGTCAATGTGCAGCAAGAACCAAAATGCATAGAATATAAATAAATACATATCTATCTATCTATCTATCTATATATATATATATATATATATATATATATATATATATATATATATATATATATATATATATATATATATATATATATGTACACACACACACACACACACACACACACACACACACACACACACACACACACACACACACTTACATGCACAAGAAACAAATTAATACCATATAAGATTAATTTTAAAACATGTCTAGGAAATTATAATAATTATATAAAAGCTTAATTTTAAAATGATCATTAGTAATTTTAATAACAGAATAGAATATAAAAAATTGGTACCTACAAATAAAGTAATATAAAAGCTTATTTGTAAAATATGTTTAGGAAATCAAAATCATCATATCAAATCCTAATTTTAAAGTAGGTTTAAGAAATGTATAGTCTGCCCCTTATAATAATATCATTAATAGAATATAGTTGGTGCTTATACTGGGTAAGACAGCAGTTCATACAACAAAAGTTGCTTATGATGTTGTTGTCCTTACATCACTTATTTATATTTTATCATTTATATCACAAATCATGTTGAGAAGACTTACATGACTTGGACTGAATCTTGTACATAAGATGTTAGGAGAAAATTACTTAATTTGAACTCTTAGATCTCCAAATCCCCATAAGCAAGACTAAGTACCTCTTCAAAGCTAGCAATAAAATACTCTCTTCCCCCTTCTGAGCATGATAACTATCTTAATACCTTTTTTTCTGGAAGACTTAAATTATTCAGCAATACACTAACTGATCTACACTGCCAGTCTCATTAAATACAATGTTTATTCATACATGAATTATATGATAAATGTTTCTGATTGTTTTTACCTGGAAAAACAAACAGAAATGTTGTAAATAAGGAAGGAGTTATAGGATATAGTCCACCTACTCAAAAATGTAAGAGCTGGAGTAACTTTCAAAAGTCTGGTAAAGATCTGGTGGAGATGGCAACACAAATATTCAGTGCAGTTGGCAGTGGTGTATAAAAAGAAGTGAAATTATCAGGGTGGAAGAGTTGTACCGCTTGCATCATTGCCTCTTTATAAGGAGTCAATGCTACTAGATAAACATGTGAAACATAGTATTAACTATTATGGCTCTTAATTACTTAGCCCACATGAAGTGATTACTTTGTTTTATTTATTTGAATTTGTTAACCAGGATACAGCACAGACCACAAGCTTCCAATTACAGTTTTAGTTGGGGGAACATTAAAAAAGTAGAACAGTGCAAAAAAGCAAATACAAAGAGAGTCAATGTGTAGCAAGAACCAAAATGCATAGTATATAACTATATATATATATATATATATATATATATATATATATATATATATATATATATATATATATATATACACTGTATATGGGTCCACTTGTAAATCTTGAAAGCTCATAATCTCGAAATCCAAAATACTGAGTCCAAAATCTTGAAAGTTCAAAATACTGAAAACTCAAAATACCTAATTTCATAATACTGTAAAAAACTGCAGGATATTAACATTTGCTATACTCCACCAGAAGTACATAGATAAACAAATAAAAGACAAAGCATATTAGTTTACTCCAACTATTAGCAGGAGGCTATGTCTCCCACACCCCTTGCTACCTAAATATATCAACTCCGAGATTGCAGTTTACTACATTAACATGAGTTATGTTGTTGTATAGCAAATTAAAAGGGAACATGACTAAGGTTACAACAAGCAGTCATGAAGTATGTAATAGTATGTTTCCCATTTTCTTCTGTGGAGTGTGATCTTGGAGTTGATATATTTAAGTAGCAGGGGGGTGTGGGGGCGCAGCCCCCCACATGGGGGTGTGCTTGTAGTTGGAGAAGAGTAATATATTTTGTTATGTAGTGGTGCTGGAATATTGTAAGTGTTCTTGTACTCTGTTTTTTTCGATATTATGAAATTCAGTATTTTGAGCACACACACACACACACACACTCACACTCACACACACACACACACACACACACACACACACACACACACACACACACACTCACACTCACACAGGTACGCGCACACACGGACACACACACGCACACGCGCACGCACACACACACACACACACACACACACACACACACACACACACACACACACACACACATACACACACACACACACACACACACACACACACACACACACACACACAAACAAAATCATCATATAAAATCCTAATTTTAAAGTAGGCTCAGGAAATGCATAGTCTGCTCCTTATAATAATATCATTAATAGAATAGATAGTTGGTGGTTATACTGGGTAAGACAGCAAACAGTTCATACAACAAAATTTGCTTATGATGACTGAATCTTGTACATAAGATGTTAGGAGAAAATTACTTAATTTGAACTCTTAAATCTCCAAATCCCCATAAACAAGATTAAGTACCTCTTCACAGCTAGCAATAAAATGCTCTCTTTCCCCCTTCTGAGCATGATAACTTTCTTAATACCTTTTTTTCTGTAGGACTTAATTTATTCATGAATAGAATAACTGATGTACACTGACCGTTGTCTTCATGCCCAGTGCTTTCTTCACATTACAAATGGTAATGCTCTTTTACAAATATTTAACCATCCTATTAGGGGCCCCGATATCCTTGATCTAGTCCTCACAAATATGGCCACTTCTTGCATTTCTCCATATGTATCCTACGGCCTTGTTAAATCAGACCATAAATCAGTGAAAGGATAATAGTAACTCTCATATGGGACTTGAACCCAAGACCCTCAGCATACTGTGCTGAAATCACTGCCTATGGGAAGATAGGTGTAGAGTTTTCCCTTAAGAGCCTTATCCTTTCAGCTTGGAACCCCCCAACCTGGTGATTAAGGTCAGATTACAAACACACACACACACACACACACACACACACACACACACACACACACACCATCAATCCTCCTTTTCCCATTTTTCTACATGGGGCGATGGCGTGGTGTCAACTGTTGCTATTTCTCTTTATTTAGTGCTGCTCTGCTACCATCTTTGGTAGTCATGCTTGACTATCGCAGGTCTTCTCTCATACAATCTATCCATCCATCTGTTTGCTGGGCACCCTTGTTTCTTCTTGTTTTCTTCCTGTCTGTTAAGAAATTTCTTCACCAGATTGCCATATTTTTCCTGCACAAGTGCCTAAACCACCATAATCTGTTCTCACTAACTACCTCTGCAATTGGGAGCTACTTAGGCTCCTACTCTGATGTCTTCATTTCTTCATCTGTCCCACAGTGTGCATCCTACCACCCATCTAAGGCAGTCCATCTCCATCACCCCTAGCTTCTTCAAGTACTCTGCCTTTTCTGCCCAGGTTTCTGTACCATGCAGGAGTATGAGTTGCAGCACTGTATTGTGCACCTTACTTTTCAGATTCTTTGGTATTGTTCTGTCATGCAGTACCCCTGATACTTTTTGCCAGATGGCTGCAGTCCCTGATATTTGTGCCAGATGGCTGTAGTCCCTCTGATTCTAGTTTTGAATTCCTCATTCAGACTTCTCTTCTTTTCAACCACCCCTCATAGATACTTGAAGCTGTTAACTTATTCCACTAGTTTACCTTCTATCTCAGTTTTCAGCTTCTTTGGGTTTCCCTCGTGCTGCCATTACAACTGTCTTATCTGTACTCAGTTTCATTTCATATGCCTTTAGCTTAACATCCTTTTCCCTATCATTTGCTGAAGCCCTTTCAGGAATCTGTCTGTAAAGCCACATCATCAACATACAGCAGCTTTGTTGATCTGTCCCCTCTGACATGTCTGCTAACATAGTTCATCACCAGTACGAGCAACAGAGATCTTGGAGCTGAATCCTGGTCCACATCCACTCTCAGTTGGAACCCCTATATGAATCTGAACATTGTTCGTACTTGTGCCATTGGGTCTTTGTGCATAGCCTGCACTAATTCTCCCAGTGCTTCTGGAAGTTCAATCCATTGCAGGACTGCACAAATCAGCTCTCTTGGGACCCTGTCATATGTAGTCTTCAAGTCTATGAATGCCCAGCTGTACTCTTTCTTCATCTCCAGCTTCTTCTCAACTATCTGTCTCAATGCAAACATCAGGCCAGTTGTGCTGCATCCTGATCTGAATCCAAACTGCTCATATCCCATCTTACTTTCTACTACTATGTGCGTTCCTTTATCAATTACCTTCTCCAGAACTTTCATGCAGTGTACAGGAGTCTGATACCTCCATACTGCCCACACCTGTTAATGTCGCCTTTGTTCTTGTACACCAACATTAGAATACACACAGACACTCTTGTGTGCACAGGCACACACACGTGCACACACACACACACACACACACACACACACACACACACACACACACACACACACACACACACACACGTGCAAATACAGAGAAAGCCCTCTGCTGAGGCACTATTGCAACCATACAAGTAAAAGGATAATATGAATTTTTATTTGGAGTCAAATTCAAGACCTCTAGCATACTGTATGTATTTCTAATCTGACTTTTGGCAGATTAGGTTGAGTGCTGGAGCACTATCAGAAGAGTTCTTCGTTCCAAGAAAGGTAAAGGTTTAGTAGGATCTGTTTTTTTTTTCATAGAATATATGATTGTAAATTGCTCATTGATTATTGATAAAATGCAATAGTTTTGTGAATTTCAAATATGTATATATGGATCCTTTTTCAGTTGTAATTATGTTGAAGAAGCATCTCAAATTAAGCATGAGACAAAAGCACTTGATTTTTATTATAAATTGTCTGTTTGTCATTCGAAGGAGTTTGTTTTCTATTTATTTACAGAGACTCTCCAGCAGACACAAGCATCCTCCAAAAGGGCCTCATAGAAACAGACAACTGGTGCCAGAGCCATGGCCTCAAGCTAAATGCCAAAAAGTGTATAGTCATCCCCTTTGGCAAAAACAAAGTGCCCACAAATTACCACATAGGTGGTAATCCATTAAATACAGAAGAAGTAATTAGGGACCTGGGGACCCAAGTTGATAGCAATCTCTCATTTGACAACCACATGGCCAAAGTGGTTAGAAAAACATTTTATATAGTCCACCTAATCATGAAGGGATTCACATCTAGATCAGGGGAGGTCATCGTGCCTCTTTACTCATCCCTCATCAGGCCCATAATTGATGTACCTTACCAGACACCTGCAGCAACTGGAAAGACCCCAAAAGTACCTCACCAAGAGGATCAAAGGGCTCAAACAGATGCCATATGCTGCCCGGTTAAAGAAACTCCAGCTCTACTCATTGGCATACTGCCTGCTCAGAGGCGATCTGTGCCTGACGTATAAAGCCATGTCCAACCCAGAATTAATGGACATGCTGCACCTCAAAAAATCCAAATCCCATCGAGCTATGCGCTCGAGAGACTTGAACCTCAGCACTGAAATAAATAGGACATGCTGGAGGGACAGATTCATAACCCAGAGGCTCCCTTTACTCTGGAATAAAATCCCAGTCCAGGTTAGGCAGAGTCCCTCATTGACTCTCTTCAAGAGGAATCTTGATGAGTGGATGGGAGATCGTAGGTTTACCCCAGGTATCACTTCTGTGTCACTGTTAGACAGAGACACAGTATACTAACCTCGAAAAAGGGTATAGCAAAATTAATTTAAAATGGGTGGCAAAAGCCAAACACACTCTGGCTAGGCTTATAAATGCCCTAGGGCAGATAGCCTAGTATGAACCTATGAACCTATGAACCTAAATGTGTTTTATACCTATACCCGTATACCCTCAAAGGAATGACACATGACAGAAACTGTCCCGTGCCTCAAAGGATTTAACACATTCTTTAAAGCTATGATTCTTTACAGACTACAATATGCATAAACTATAGATAATTTTATGTTTTATTTCCCTCTGTCCAATAATATAAGTTAGAATGGGCCCAGAGATTTCCTGCACAGCTCTTTGCTGCATTGCCTTTAAAAATCTGCAAATATACATAACCATTACATTTTTACTATAGTATCAGTATATGCTGATCCATTTCTAACAAATGTTTAATTTATAATTCCTGTTAGTTTAAATCATGTTTACACCCTTGCCAATTAACAAACTGGTAATTAAAGTTCATCAGCTGCAGTGAAATTTACATAAAACCTCTCAATGTTGAGTTTATAATGAATAATTAAACACAGTGTTGTTTTGGCTACCTCATACATGTACACCAAAGTGACAGAAATGTTAGGTTGTTAGGTTGTCAAGAGAATGACGTGAAGTGTTGAATCTAGGTTCTAGCTCATTACTGATACTACATAGCACTGTTTTGAATTTAGCAATGGAGCAGTATAATGTAAGATAATACTTAAACTGACCAGAGCATGGAAATTAGACACTGTTATATTAGCACACAAAATGTCTAAAGAAAGGTGTTTCTAGGGATAAGGCTTCTCCCCAGCACCTATTGTTTGGTGTGATATATAGGGTTATATACCTTTAATTAATTGGTGCCCTAATACTGCTCAGAATGCTTGTATTTGCATTATAGGGTTTTGTTTCCTTGTCATATGTAAAACTGGTGAAGCTATGTGCACACCCTCCTGTCCTGTCTCTCATTTATTTATTGCACGATGCATAGCAAATGTTACGCGGTATCTAAAATAATTCAGAATTAAAATATTTAGCTTCAGTTCATCTTTTGTTTGAGAATGGTGGAAATGCAACCCCCATGAAACTTCTTATTACAAGCATTTTGTCACAACCTTGGAAGCATCAGATTTAGAAGTACAAATCATCTAGAAAGGTACATGTGCTACATTTCTGCATGCTGCACAGGAAAAGTCTTAAAAGTTAATGAGTTTCAGGACCAGCAATACTGGTTTCATGAGACAGACGATTCAGAGCTGCTGCTGTGAAATAACAAAAAAAAAAAAAAAAACCCTGCCAGTATAAAGCTACTGTATTTCACAGAAAGCACTGAAAATGAGTCTTGCCCAGCTGGACTTCCCTAGTCAACAAATGTAATGAAATTATTTTACTGACTTAAGCAATCATGCAAAAGGCAGTGAGTTTGGTAAGAACATGATTCATTATAAGAAATAAAATCATAAGTGGTTCTCAAAATGACCATATAAGGGGCGATTGATGGTAGAGGCAGATTTAGCTTTGAATTAAATTATTGCTAACCCAGGGCTAGTGCTATGGTAAAATAAAGTCTCGATTATGGCCCATGCATCCTGAGTTTGATTTGCAGCTTAGGACCTTGACAGAGCTGGGAGGGGGTGAGGGGGTCCCCACCTTGCTTGGGAAGGTGATGTCTAGCTGATTACATCCTGACATGGACTCTTAGAGAATGAGTTGTGATGCAAAGATAGGGCAAAAAGGTGGGCATTGGACTCACCAAGTCACTACTTTGTGATAGCCATCAATGTGGGTGTGCAGAAGCATTCACTGTTTAAAAGATGGCATTGCGATCCTCAACAGGGATGCAGATCACATGTCCCCCCTCCTCATCCAGGAGGTGGGGGTCAGGTTGTGTTAGCAAGTACAAAAGCAACCCTATTGCTGGCTGAATGATAGCTGCTCTATATGGCTCTCACCCTTACACTGTATGAGACAATTTCATGATGTAGGAGAATGAATAGACAGAGTGCAATGGGGAGAGGCTTAGTGATCAGTAGACATAAGGACAAAAATACATAGAAAAATAAAACTATTAATGTGCATGGAGTTTGTGAAATTATTTATTCCCAGTTTAAAGAGCTAAAAGAGTTTGGAGCCTGTAAAGTTACTTATGAGATAAGATTCAAAGTAAATGGAATGAAAAATTAAGAGAGTATGGAATATATAATGAGAAATGTATGTGAACTATAACAAGCATAGAAACACAGAAGTGGATGGTTCTGTACAAGGTATTGGTATAAATGTGGTAAAAAGAAATGTGGTGCATTTAATCTTTTGTGTAAAAGCTGTCACAAGACAGTTAATTTTGCTAAAATGTGTAGATGCTCCAACGTTACAAAGAAAATACTTTACTTGGCAGAAACTTATTGAAGAAATAAATTGGTTTTGCTATACTAGGTTCATAAATATCCATCCATCATATCCAATAGCAGTCTTATATACCAGAATTGATTAGTCGCATGATCCAATGACCCTAAATTTTGTGTATTAACTTCATTACAATAAATCTTTGTATTTAACAAATAACAAAACAAATAACAAAACAGTGTAAGAAACTTCTCTGTGTGGAAGATTTTCAGTCCATATATCTCTAGTTAATCACTGTATATTAATCAGATCAGGCAACAGTAGCAAGACTTAAACTCGTCTTAAGTAAAAAAAAAATAATAAAAAATATATGAACAGTAAAAAACAAAGCAGGAGGTAGCAGCCACGGCTATGTAGAATAACAGCTTTATTAGTAAAAGAGATGAGCGCTTTTGTGGCACCAGCCACTTCATCAGACTGATGAAGTGGCTGGTGCCACGAAAGCGCTCACCTCTTTTACTAATAAAGCTGTGATTCTACATAGCCGTGGCTGCTACCTCCTGCTTTGTTTTTTACTGTTCATTTTATTGTTGCTGGAGGTAACTCTTGCCAGCACCATTTGTTTTTTACTGCGAATAAAAAATATATAATTGTACAGAATTACTAAGTATTCAAAAGTAATCTAAGCAAGGCAGGCAGTTTGTTTCCAATTGAAAATCCTTTATTAAGTACACAGACAAGTGATCCAAGTAAAACAAAAATAGAGTAATAGTTTCCTCATAAGCTTTCTATATATATATATATATATATATATATATATATATATATATATATATATATATATATATACACTTTTTATCAGGCAAGGGAGTGGTTTATTGTGCTGTAAAACAAAATGTTATTGATATACATGTTAAATTCACATCCCTTCTCCCATCAGTGTGACATTTGAGCTGGTCCTGCCCTACTTAGTAGCTGTCATAATAATATAACCCTTATGTACTTTAAATAAAATTTATAATGATGTGGTACCTCTTATTTAACCAGATTATTAAGTGGATTGTTAAGTGTGTGATTTTATCCAAGACAGTATACTACATGGCTGGAAATATATCAACCTAAGTCCATTTGGCAATAATAATAATAATAATAATAAAATATATATATATATATATATATATATATATATATATATATATATATATATATATATATATATATATATATATATATATACACACATACACTTTGCATGTAAAAAATCAATTGTAAAAATCATATTATATTTTCATAGCCTATTGTTAACAAAGATCGCTTTCGTCCTTCTAGACTTCTTCAGGTCTGTGTACAAGAGCCTATAAAAATATTATTGTATAATTAATCAGTATTGTTATTACACATCATTTTGAATAAAGTAGAAAAAGGAGAACTAGAAAAAGAAAAAATATTAAGAAAAAGTGTATGATGATGGAAACAAAATATACACTTAAATTACAACTGATTTAAAATGGTATTTAAAACCAACTGGTAGAATAAAATAAAATAAAATTAGTCATGTAAACAATGTGGCAATTTTCTAAGTTCCAGTACACTTTTAATTGAACAGTAGTAGTTTAGTCTAGGCTTCTTAAAAGAGTTCAGCTTTAATTGCCACATGAGTTCATGTTTCTCCAGAATATTCGGGATGTCTCCTTCAAGATCGCCCATGTCTATGCGATCCAGGATCTGGAACTTAAAACCTGTGTGTCTATTATGAAGAGAAAGGTGTTTGGCTAGTGCATTATTTTTACATCCAGAGTGGATTTCTGACAGATGGAATATATATATACATAGGTGAAGAACTGTGAATCCTACAGAGAAAGTGAAGTATGGTGGTTGTATAAGCTGTGTTGCCAGAAAGTGTCATTAAAATGGTGAAGTGACTCTGCTACTCCTAGTAATTAAAGGGTAAGTAGGCCTGAATGGAGGTGTCCAGATACAATTATCTGAACTAGGTTCTTTTGAGTTTTTTAAAGTTTTTTTAAGTTTTTTGCTTGTGGTATTTAAGCTTCGTGTTTCAGCAGGTTTCTGCTTATTTGAACTGAGCTGAACTGAGGTGGGCTATGCTAAGCTGAGATACTAGAGAACTACAGGCTTCTGAGCTTCTCAAAAATATATGTTGTCTGGTTTTTATTTACTGCACCTTTTATTGTCCTCTGCTTATTTAATACTGTATTTTAATACTGTAAACTAAACTGCACTGTTCGTACTTTTTCTATTTTGAATACTGCGACTTATTTACCTTGTGTTTTACTTGTATTCTGCTTTGAACTGCATATTAAAACTTGAAAAGAGACCACAGCTCTGTCTCTTGTGAGTCAGGCAGAATTTTTTCCCCACCCTCCCACTCGGTTACTGTAGTGTCCTTAAACACTGTCTTTCTAGTTGCCTTCCCCTTATGTTAATTTGACCATATATCTCATTTCCTCTCGGTTTTGTGTGAGTAAGCACAAAATTGTCATTTTGTGAAATTACTCCCCTTCAACTATTTAAATTTATTGGCCATCCTACTGTATTCCATAATACCAGAATACAAAAGTGACCACCCCCTTTCAATCTATCTTGCTGTTTAAAAATAGTGACTCTCCACTAAAACTTAACTTTTTAGACAGGTAAAACTTAAGTTACCTACTTTCACATCTAACTGCTCTAGTGCACACTGCAGTGTTTAGGATAAACCATTTTTTTATCTTACCTTTAAGCATCCCTG
Source organism: Protopterus annectens (assembly GCF_019279795.1). Classification (NCBI taxonomy): domain Eukaryota; kingdom Metazoa; phylum Chordata; order Ceratodontiformes; family Protopteridae; genus Protopterus; species Protopterus annectens. The sequence goes on from NC_056741.1 coordinate 154,442,851, forward strand.
TGACTAGCACTTGCCTTAAAACCTGCTGGAAAGCACTAGGAAGTCTTAAACTGATACAAGCACTCAACTCTCCTTGTTAATAAGGAGAAATTAATCATAGGCACTAAACAGCCTATAATTGCAAAGTACCTTGCTACGGTAAGGGAAAACAGCTCTTGTACTTTACAAAAAAAGCACCAAACCAGGCATGTCCAAGGGTCAGCTTCTGGTGATTTCTCCTGTCCACCTAGTGAATCTCGGCATACTGGGGCAATACAGCAATTGCCTTATGTACAAAGACAACCCTCTCTTCCTACCACCCAACATTACAACCTGCGAGAGATGCACTTACATAGCCAAACTGGAAGCAAAGCTCTCTCCACCTAAGATTGTGCTAGACAGTCAAGAGGAGAAGGTTAACACCCGGACTACACCTCAAGCAACACATAGCCCTTCTAAACCCACACCACGAACACCCACACATAGCAACACTAAACCCACATATGTGGAGGCCCTTAATATTAACCTGCCCAATGAACAAGGACCTCCGAATCTGAAATGCACACAAACACCAATCGCAACCAAATTGTCACATAGCTCACAACACCAGTATGCCACCCAACAACAGCCCATAAGGCAAGACAACGTACCCAACACTTTAGTCATAGGTGACTCTGTAGTCAGGTACACTGATGTCCCACTCACCAGGCTGAACAAGATGAAAATTACAGTCAGCTGCATATCGGGTGCCAGGATCCGCCACATAACTCATACACTCAAGTCACTCCACAACAAGTACAAAATATGACTCTGTCATTGTCCATGTTGGAGTGAATGACTTGAGACATACCTCCCTGGGCTACATGAAAAGAGACATGGAAGAGCTCTTGGATCATGTCGCCCAGGCAGGTATGACCCTAGCCCTGAGTAGCATCCTACCTTCGCCCAGAATGATACCACAGTATAAGGACAAAATGATTGATGTCAACATTTGGCTAAGCTTCTGGTGTCATTCAAAGGGGATCCAGTATGTGTCTGCCTGGATGACATAATCGACAGACCATGATGCTTTGCCAGAGATGGTCTGCACCTGTTGCCCCTGGGATTCAGGTTACTAGCTAAGGCTCTTGCCACCCCTATAGTGCTTTTTTTAGGCAAAGTTCAAAGGACAAAATCACCACAGTAACAGGTACAAGCATGCAAAATCTGAAGGTAATGCTACTCAGTGCTAGAAGTCTAATCCTCAAAATCCACTCTCTCGAGGCACTCCTAAACATCAAGAACATCGATATCTGTGCAGTAACTGAGACCTGGTTCAAGGCTCCAGAGAGCACCCCTGCAATACCAGGCTACAACTCTTACCACACCTTTATGGCCACCAAACCAGGACCGAAACAGTAAAGGTGGAGGAGTGTCCATATTCACCAAGGATATTCACAACACCAGGCTAGTTGCCCAACACAATGCATCTGAAATTCTCCAGGTGCAACTAACACTAGGTAAGACTGCAATCCAAATTGTAGCTTGCTACAGGTCCCCCACCATGCCCCAAGATTCTCACTACACCTTTCTAAACATACTGGAAAATATTAAGATACAACCAAACACCCTAATACTGGGTGATTTCAACTATCCTGCCGTTAACTGGGAAAACTACTTGTGTACCAACACCTTTGCCCAACGGTTCTTGGAATTCATAAATTCCAATGCCCTGGATCAACTAATCCGTAGTCCCACCAGGGACTCCAATATCCTAGACCTGGTAATTACCAACATGGGAAATCGATACTCCACACCTATGGTCACCCCCTCGTTGGTCAGGTCTGACCATAAGCTAATCACCCTTGACATCCACATCCCACCCCCACCCCCCAGTAAAAAGCATCTCCAAAGCCAACTTCATGCTACTCAAGTCAGAAGTTACAAACTTCATGACACCCATGCAGACGGGAACTGAAAATTCGACTGCTGAATCCTACACTAAGGCACTGTATGAGCACATCCACTTGTGCATGAATCGTGCCATCCCCAATAGAATCAAGACACTCTCCTCCAAAAAAAGGAAGCCAATCTGGTAGTCCCTTGCCATAAACAAACTTTACAACAAAAGGAAGAAACTGTTGCAAAAAACAGGAAAATCCCAGGATGCAAAAAACTCCCTTACCAGCCTTAGCACGAAGCTGAGATCCCTCATATAATCCTCCAAAGCTAGTTATGAAAATAAAATTGCCAAAGATTCCAAAGACAACCACAAGGCATTCTATAGCTATGTCAAGAATCTAAATGGCAATGCTCAAATCTGCTCTGAGCTACAACAGAATGGCGTTAAATATACTGATGCCAAGGATATTGCCAATATCCTGGCAGATCGATTCAGTGCAAAATTCACCTCCGTCTCACCCCCTAAAGGGCCCATGTCAATACTGAAAGATTGCCAAATTCCGGTAATAATGGCCACACAGGTAAAGAATGCATTCTCCAAAGCTAAGAATACAGCATCCATGGGACCAGATGACATCCCAGGCTGTGTACTACATGAACTACAAAATGAACTGGTTTCATGCCCACTGAGTGGCACACAGCTACAGTTATCCCACTCCACAAGGGGGATCCACCATGGATCCTGGGAACTACTGCCCCATCAGTCTGATGAGCCTGATCTGCAAGGCCATGGAACGTATTATCATGGAACTTATAAACAAAGACATTGGCAACCTTCAAAAACTGAACCCCACACAGTTTGGGTTTGTGAAGGGCCGATCTTGTCTCCTGAACCTGATTGACTTATTCGAATCAGTCTCCAGAGCTGTGGACAAGGGTAAGGTGGTCCACACAGCCTATCTGGACCTTGCCAAGGCCTTCGACACCATCTCCCACTCTGGAATTATAGATAAACTTACTAAGCTGGGCATTAATCCCTATGTCACTCGATGGATTGCCAACTGGCTTTCTGACAGAACCCACACTGTAAAAGTAGCTGACTCCAAATCCAGCTCCAGACAAGTGACAAGTGGAGTACCTCAGGGTTCAGTCCTGGGACCACTCTTGTTTGGCATCTACTTCTCTGAAGTGCAGGCCAACACTAAGAGACTCTGGTTAACAAAGTTCGCAGATGACTGCAAACTGGGAGCCATTACTGAATCCCCAAATGATGTGGATATTCTACAAAAGGGCCTTACAGAAAGAGATGCTTGGTGCCAGAGCCATGGGCTCAAGCTCAATGCCAAGAAATGTATAGTTATCCCCTTTGGGAAAAAACATGTACCCATGAATTACCACATAGGTGGCAGTACACTAAACACTGAAAGTGTGATAAGAGACTTAGGGATACAGGTGGACAGTGGTCTCACCTTCGATAACTACATCACCACAACAGTCAGGAAATCCTTCTATGTGGCACACCTCATCACTAAGAGCTTTTCATCCAGAAAAAAGGAGGTAATTGTCCCACTGTACTCATCCCTCATTCTACCCATTATAGAATACAATGCCCAATTTGGTATGTACCGCTCAAGACATCTGCAACAACTAGAAAGGACACTGAAATACCTCAGTAAAAGAATCACAGGCCTAAAGCAGATGCCCTATGCTGACCTTCTAAAAAACTCCACCTATACTCTGTCACTTATCGTCTACTCAGTGGCGATCTCTGCTTAACATACAAGGCCATGTCAAACCCAGAGCTGTTGGACATGCTACATGTAAAGAAATCCCAATCCCTCAGAGACACACGCTCCAGGGATGTAAACCTTGTCATCACAATGAACAAAACATGCTGGAGGGATAGGTTCCTGACCCAGAGACTCTCCAGACTCTGGAATAGACTGCCCATACATGTCAAGCAGAGCACCTCTGTGGCCCTCTTCAAAAGGAACCTTGATGATTGGATGGGAGATAGGAAATTCACCCTGGGGATCACGTCAGTCGCCCTGCTAGACAGGGGTACAGGGAAATAATTAATGTGGGAAGAAATAGCTAGGGAATTGTTATGGCTAGGCTTGTATAGGCCCTAGGGCCAATAGCCTAGTACCAACCTATGAACCTATTTGTCTGCCATATTGTAGCTGTTAAGTCATATTCTGTTGTTGTTTTCATTGTTTGCAAAGATTTTTTTTTGTTTGCTGTTTTCACTGTTTGCAAATTAATTGTTGCGACTTTTCAGTGTTTGCAAAGCATTTGTTTGGTTTGTTCTTAATTCCCGCCAGCCAATGTTTTAAATGACTGATTTGTTTGCTGTTTAAAACACTCTTTAGTGTCTTCTTGCTGTTTTTATGTTGACATTTTTATTGTCTCACTGCTGTTTTTCTCCTGTTTAAAACATTTTTTAGTGTTTCCCACCTATATTAGTGTAGCTAGTAGCTGTAGCATAATTCAGATACAGGTTTGCTGCATCTTATTTATTTATTTATTTACATTTGTTGACCGGAAGAGTCCGACTGGACGCAGGTCCATTTTCAGCGGAGGCCCGGGGAGAAAAGCTCCACATTCAAATGTTACAGACATTATACAATTTGAGAAACATATCATTTAAAAAAATATAGATATTGTTAAAGCTGTAGAGCATAATACAAGATTAAGACAAAGTTGTAAAAACAGCTGTAGAACATAATTACAAGTTTAAAACATAGTGACAGATATTGAACATGGTTACAGATGTAGAACATAATTCATCAGTAGATGACAGAAACAATGCTGTTTGTGAGGTACATAACAGACATTGTTAATTGTTTCAATAAGAAGTACTTACTGTATGGTAAAGTGGCTAGGTTAATGAGCAACTGCGCTTGATATAATCAAGATAGTTAGTGGGGTGCAGAGAGAGGTAGTGGGTGGGAAGAGTAGGTGCTTTAGTTGGGGAGTTGCAAGGGCATATTCTGCATGTTTTTAGGTGCATTTTTAGTAAAGATTTGAAGTGGGTGCAAGATGTTGCAGAGGTAATTGAGGGTGGGAGGGAGTTCCATAATTTGGCTATAGTGCAGGAGAATAATGCTTCTCCACCAGAGTTATTGGCTCTCGTGACCTGTTGGAGGTTTTTGTTGCTGGATCTTAGTGGTCTGGTGGTAAGATAGGGTTGGAGTAGATTCTGAAGGGATGGGACTTTTAGTGGTTGGTTTACTAGTTTGTGGGCGAGTGCACGTCGGGACCATTGAAGGAGGTGAGGGAGCTCTAGCCAGCCCAGTGCTGCCATTGAGAGGCAGAGGTGACTACTGTTGGGTGCCCCTGTGGTGAATTTTGCAATTTTGTTGTAGCAGGTTTCAAGCTTATTTAGATTGCATTGTCTTAGGTTTGTATATACTGGAGTGGCATAAAGTATAGTGGAGATAAGGTGAGAATTTGCTACTGAGATCTTTGCTGGTTTTATAAGTAGTTGCTGATTTCTATATAATGCCCCTAGTTTTTTGTGGACTTTTTTAATGGTCATGGATATGTGAATGTCAAAGTTCAGTTTATTGTCTATTTCCATGCCTAACAATTTGGTTTGTTCTTTAGGATGGATAGTGGTGTTGTCTTTTGCTGTGATGTTAAAGTGAGAGAGGTTTTGGGTAAGTTTGGTAGGTTGGAAAATTAGTAATTTAGTTTTGTTTGGGTTGAGTCTAAACCTCAAAATGCACTCTCTTGAGGCACTCCTAAAAATGGAGAACATCGATATCTGTGCAGTGGCTGAGACCTGGTTCAGGGCTCCAGAGAGCACCCCTGCAATACCAGGCTACAACTCTTACCACACTTTTCGGCCACCAAACCAGGACCGAAACACTAAAGGTGGAGGAGTGTCAATATTCACCAAGGATATTCACACCACCAGGCTAGTTGGCCAACACAATGTGTCTGAAATTCTCCAAGTGCAACTAACACTAGGTAAGACTGCAATCCAAATTATAGCTTGCTACAGATCCCCCACCATACCTCAAGATTCTCACTACACCTTTCTAAACATACTGGAAAATATTAAGATAGAACCAAACACCCTAATACTGGGTGATTTTAACTACCCTGCCATTAACTGGGAAAACTACTCATGTCCCAACACCTTTGCGCAACGGTTCTTGGAATTCATAAATTCCAATGCCCTGGATCAACTAATCCATAATCCCACCAGGGGCTCCAATATCCTAGACCTGGTCATTACCAACATGGGAAATCAATGCTCCATACCTATGGTCACCACCTCGTTAGTCAGGTCTGACCATAAGCTAATCACCCTTAACATCCACATCCCACCCCCACCCCCCAGTAAAGAAACCACCATAAAAAACTTCTCCAAAGCCAACTTCATGCTACTCAAGTCAGAAGTGACAAACTTCACGACACCCGTGCAGACGGGAACTGAAAGTTCAACTGCTGAATCCTACACTAAGGCACTGTACGAGCACATCCACTCATGCATGAATCGTGCCATCCCAAATAGAACCAAAATGCTCTCATCCAAAAAAAGGAAGCCAATCTGGTGGTCCCCTGCCATAAACAAACTTTACAACAAAAGGAAGAAACTTTTGCAGAAAAGAGGAAAATCCCAGGATGCAAAAAACTCCCTTACTAGCCTCAGTAAGAAACTGAGATGCCTCATAAAATCCTCCAAAGCTAGTTATGAAAATAAAATTGCCAAAGATTCCAAAGACAACCACAAAGCATTCTATAACTATGTCAAGAATCTAAATGGCAATGCTCAGATCTGCTCTGAGCTAAAACAGAATGGCATTAAATATACTGATCCGAAGGATATTGTCAATATCCTGGCAGATGGATTCAGTGGCAACTTCACCGCTCTCACCCCCTAAATGGCCCATCTCAATACCGGAAGATTGCCAAATTCCAGTAATAATGGCCACACAGGTACAAAATGCACTCTCTAAAGCCAAGAATACAGCATCCATGGGACCAGATGACATCCCGGGCTGTGTACTACATGAACTGCAATATGAACTGGCACCTCACCTAAGTGTCATGTTTAATCATAGCCTCACCTCAGGTTTCGTGCCCACTGAGTGGCGCAGAGCTACAGTTATCCCAATCCACAAGGGGGGATCCACCTTGGATCCCGGAAACTACCATCCCATCAGTCTGACAAGCCTTATCTGCAAGGCCATGGAGCGTATTATCATGGAACTTATAAACAAAGACATTGGCAACCTTCACACACTGGACCCCACCCAGTTTCGGTTTGTGAAGGGCCGATCTTGTCTCCTGAACCTGATTGACTTATTCGAATCAGTCTCCAGAGCCATGGACAAGGGTAAAGTGGTCCACACAGCCTATCTAGACCTTGCCAAGGCCTTTGACACCATGCCCCACTCTGGAATCATAGATAAACTTACTAAGTTGGGCATTAATCCCTATGTCACCCAATGGGTTGCTAAATGGCTTACTGATAGAACCCACACTGTAAAAGTAGCCGACTCCAAATCCAGCTCCAGACAAGTGACAAGTGGAGTACCTCAGGGTTCAGTCCTGGGGCCGCTCTTGTTTGGCATCTACTTCTCTGAAGTACAGGTCAACACTAAGGGACTCTGGCTAACAAAGTTTGCAGATGACTGCAAACTGGGAGCCATTATTGAATCCCCAAATGATGTGGATACTCTACAAAAGGGCCTTACAGAAACAGATGCTTGGTGCCAGAGCCATGGGCTCAAGCTCAATGCCAAGAAATGTATTGTTATCCCTTTGGGAAAAAAACATGTATCCATGAATTACCATATAGGTGGCAGTACACTAAACACAGAAAGTGTGATAAGAGACTTAGGGACACAGGTGGACAGTGGTCTCACCTTCGATAACCACATCGCCACAACAGTCAGGAAATCCTTCTATGTGGCACACCTCATCACAAAGGGCTTTTCATCCAGAAAAAGGAGGTCATTGTCCCACTGTACTCATCCCTCATTAGACCCATTATAGAATACAATGCCCCATTTGGTATGTACCTCTCAAGACATCTGCAACAACTGGAAAGGCCTCAGAAATACCTCACTAAAAGAATCACAGGCCTAAAGCAGATGCCCTATGCTGACCACCTTAAAAACTCCAGCTATACTCTGTCGCATATCGCCTACTCAGAGGTGATCTCTGCTTAACATACAAGGCCATGTCAAACCCAGAGCTGTTGGACATGCTGCACTTAAAGAAATCCCAATCCCTCAGAGCTACACGCTCCAGGGATCTAAACCTTGTCATCACAATAAACAAAACATGCTGGAGGGATAGGTTCCTGACCCAGAGACTCCCCAGACTCTGGAATAGATTGCCCATACATGTAAAGCAGAGTGCCTCTTTGGACCTCTTCAAGAGGAACCTTGACGATTGGATGGGAGAAAGGAAATTCACCCCAGGGATCACGTCAGTCGTCCTGTTAGACAGGGGTCCAGGAAAGTAAAGAATGTGGGAAGAAATAGCCAGGGAATTTTTATGGCTAGGCTTGTATAGGCCCTAGGGCTGATAGCCTAGTACCAACCTATGAACCTATGAACCTATGAAGTATTAATTGGGCATCGGATAACCAAGTTTTCATAGAGGAAAAGGAACCTGTGTGACTTTTTGCAGTTCGGGTAGTGGGCTGAGCAGATGATGGTTGAGTCATCTACGTATTGTATGAGTGTGCCATGTGTGGTGGCAGAGGCTAGATTATTGGTGAAAATAGAGATGAGTAGGGGTCCAGGGATGGACCCTTGGGGAACCCCTATGGAGACAGGTAGTTGGGGGGTAGGTTGTCCTGCCATACAATGGATTGTTGGCAGTCAGACAGGTAACTTTGAAACCAGTTGGTGACTGATTGAGAGAAGGATAGGTTATTGAGAAGAGAGACGAGTTGTTTGTGTGGTACCATGTTGAAAGCTTTAGATAGGTCTAGGAAAGTAGCTGAGGAAAGGTAACCAGCATTTTTATGTTGTAGGATAGTGTTAGGGAAAGAGAGCAAGGCAGTGGTGGTGCTATGGTTTAGTCAGAAACCGTGTTGGGTGTTGGAGAGGAGGTCGTTTGCAAGGAGGTGATCTAAGACCTGAGAATGGATGCATCTATCTAGTATTTTGGAGAGTGGAGAGAGAATAGCTATGGGGTGGTAATTGATTAGCTCTGTGGAGAGGCTGCCTTTGTGGAGGTGAATTATGTGTGATACTTTCCAAAGTGTGGGGATGTAACTTTCAGATAGAGATCTGTTAATCACTATAGATACTGGATAGGCTAGAGCGTCAGCTGTGAGTTGTAGGTATTCACTTGGGAGGTTGTCTGCTGCAAATTTGGTGGGTTTAAGTTTAGTTAACAGTTTTTTTTATTTTGGAGATAGGAACAGGATAGAATGAGAAGCTAGTGGGGAGACTGCTAGTTTTAGTTGAAGGTGTGGGTTTGGGGGAGGAGGGTTGTGTTGTCTAGCTAGTGACAGTACGGTTTGTGTATAATGTGTGTTGAAGGAGGTAGCAATATTTTCGGTGCAGTGAGTGATGTTAGGAGTAGGGGTACTTACTTTACCTGGGTGTAGGAAGGAGTTTATTGAGGACCAGAATTGTTTGGGGTTATGTTGGGAGGATGTAAGGGCAGACTGGTAGTATTGGATGTTGTCCTGTTTTATTAGCTTTTTGACTCTATTGCGTAGTTCTAGGAATTATGAACAGCTTTTTACACAAAATCTACTCAAATTAACTTTCCTGCAGTTTGCGAGCCATTCCTATGTCACGTACTACTGTTTTTGAGTACAGTAGCTCTGAAAAGCTTGTTAAGCAATACTATTACAATAAAACAGTAAAAAAAGAACAAGAACGTAGCATCAGATAAGCAGATGTTCCCAAAAGCACAGTACACTATTCCTTGTCAGCAGTAAAAAATTACAAGTGTCCAAGCCAGCATGTAGGATTGCACATAACTAATTAAGGCTGAGCAAAGGCAGTAACTGAGAATATGCAGTTCTGAGATCTGGCAGCAGTTCCCAGCCTTTCGGTTTAAATTAGCCAGCAGTAGTTAAATCATTAACACATTTCATCAGTGTCAGGAGCCAAGACAGCACATATTTAGTACTTTAAGTAAGTTAAATACAAATAGATTTCTTACTGTGGGAGCGTCCTATGCTGAGAAGGATGTGAAGCTGCTAGTGAGTTCAAAAATGGCACCCTCACTACTAAACACATCAGTAAGGGTTAGATTGGTAGATTGATGGGGGGGGGGACTTAGCAGCCTGTATGCACTGTATTGGCCACTCAAGGTAGACTAAGAGACCCTGTTAGTAGCTCTTAGGAGTGGCTGTTAACAGTCAGGTAACTGAGTATACTGCTCTAGTATAAATTATAGTATATGTGGAGAGTAAACTGTGTCTAAATACAGGTAGGTTTAATAGGTTCTGTGTCAGGGCTGAGTAAATAGTGCTCTATGGGTCATAAAAGATAGCTATAAAGCAGGCTTGGGCCTATAGTATAAGCTACCTGTAAGGCAGGGCTGAGCATATAGTGCTCAAGGGTTATTTAGATGTAACTAAGCAGCTATCCCTCTTGGCAAGATGCTTCCCAAGTAAAACCTTTACAAATTAGGCAGGCTGGCAGTAAATTAGGTAGTAGTAGTAAGAAAAATAAATATGGGCTTTGTCTTACACAGTCACAAAGCACTTTCAACAGGAGCTTGAGGCCCTTTCAGCCCAGTGTCCCATTAATTAGGTGTCCACTGTTGATGTTGTGGGGTCCTTAGGATGTAAAAATTGACTGCGTGCCAGCTGTAGGGAAATCTGTCCAGCAGGGAGGTAGCGAGGAAGGGTTGGTTATGTGGGAGCATCCTACGCCGAGGAGGATGTGAATCTGCTAGTGTAAGTTGAGTCTGGGTCTGTTTATAGTGGCTGTTGTATTCTGAGCACATTTTCCAAGCCATCTTTGATTGGAAGGGACTCTTCTGCACCCTTGTGAGAGAATTGTGCTGATTGTAACTTACCTGGTGAAGGGTTGTTTTTCTAGGGCTTAATGTAAGCACCCTCATTAGCTCTTTCGATTTTTTTTAAGTTTTTTTTTTTTTAAGTTTTTAGCTTCTGGTATTTAAGACCCATGTTTGAGTGAATTTCTGCTTGTTTGTGCATTGTGCAGCACCCCCGTGCTATCTCTCAATTGTGTGCCATAGCCAGACTAGATACAGCTGTCATACATTAGTGTAGTCCTCATCTTTAGTACATCTCCAGTCTAAGAAGTATTACTAGTGAACTGTGACCTATTAAACCACTAGCCAAAAACCCTGCTAGAAATACCTATCTACAGTGCACCTCCTAGATCAGTCCTTTATGCTAACAGTTCTTCAAAACTAGCGTTATGGACAGTTGGACTACCCTTGTTTCTCCTGCCAGTCTTGTTGACTTGGGCCTCCTGAGGCAGTGTAGCAAGTGCCTTGTGAACACTGACAACCCTCTACTAATAATTCACTTTAGTACAGAGTGTGAGATATGTATCTACACCAAGAATCTTGATTCCCTGCTCTCTCACACTCAAAACAGTAACACTGAAGAGGTTGTCAACTCACCCACCACTACTTATACACATAGTACGCACCCAACACATAAATCAACATATGCAGAGGTACTATCAGAAAACTTACTGAAACACTAGAGACTTCCAAAACAAAAGACTGCTACAACTAGCACAGTTCCCACAGCACCCAAGACACATAGCAGCACCAGTATCTCACCTACCAAGCCCTTAAGGTATAACCTCAAAAACCAAATTTTCTTGTCACTGGAGACTCCATAGCAAGGCACACAGATGTCCCACTCACCAGGTTAGATAAGGAGAAAGTCAGGGTCAGCTGTCTGTTTGGTGCCAGGATTCGACAGATCACGCATGCACTCAGGTCTCTCGGCAACAAGTACCATTATGACTCTGTCATAGCTCATGTTGGAGGGAAAGACCTGAGATGTACCTCACTGGACTATATAAAGAGAGACACTATTGAGCTCTCTGAGTGTGTGTCCCAGGCAGGTATGTCCCTAGCCTTGAGCAGGGTATTACTCTCATCTAGAATGATGCCACAGTGTTAATAAAAAAATGTTCATTTTCAGTAATTGGCTTAGCTTTTGGTGTCATTCAAAGGGATCTAGTTTTTGTCAGCCTGGGATGACATGGTCAACATACCTTTCTGTTTTACCAGAGAAAGTTTGCACCTGGAACAACTAGGCTTTTGTCTGCTGGCAAAGGCTTTTGCTTCCCCCATAGTGCCTTTTTAGGCAAGGTCTCAAAAACAAAATTGCCGATGTGAAAATTGCCAATCATAACAAAAGAAGGGTTATGCTGCTAAACGCTATGAGCTTAAACCAAAAACTGCATACGCTGGAAACAATTCTATCACTGGAGGATGTAGATGTCTGTGCAGTCACAGAAACCTGGTTCAAGGCCTCAGAGAGTACCCCAGCCTTGCAAGGCTACAATGCCTTCCGCACCTTCAGACTGCAAAATGAACATGTGAGAACCAAAGTAGGCAGTATTTCTATTTATATTAGGGATAAATTCACCTCCTGACTAGTTAGATTGAACAACTCCCTGGAGTTACTGCAAGTTCACATCACTGTAGGTAAGACACCCATTCAACGCATAGCTAGTTATAGATCCCCCTCCATGGATTATGATGTGCACAAGGCCTACTTAACCAAACTGGAGTCAATCCAAATATTGCCAAACACTCTGGTCATGGGTGATTTCAATTATCCCACTATCAAATTACAAACCTATTCTAGCCCTAACTCACTAGGGCAAAAGTTCCTTGATTTTGTTGACTCAAATGCCCTGGAACAAATTGTTCAAACCCCAGCTAGAGGAACAAATATACAAGATCTGGTCCTCACTAACATAACAAACAGATGCACCACTGCAACTGTTGGGCCATCATTAGTCAAATCTGACCACAAATCAGTCACCTTCGAACTGGCACTAACACCAGAACTCACAAAGGGCGAAGTCAGACTAAAACACTTCACCAAGCAAACTATACTCTTAGGGGAAGGTATAAATGCCTTCCAAGTCATCCCACCCCCCAGCTTGAAGTGGTAATTCCACCGAAGCGTACACTAAAGCCATGTACAATCACTTGTGTAAGTGTATAGACTTGGCTGTTCTACAGAGAATCAAAGCAGAGCCCCAAATGAAAACAAGCCACCATGGTGGACATCCAGCATCAACAAACTTTACAACAAATGCAAAACGTTGCTGTCTAAGAAAACTAAGGTGAGGCCTCAACAATGGAAGAGCACCCTCCTCAGCCTCAAGAGTCAAATAAGACAACAAAAATTTAACAATCACAGCCAAGGATAACCATATGTACATAGCCTAAAACATAGAACCCAAGCACACACACACACACACACACACACACACACACACACACACACACACACACACACACACACACACACACACACACTGATTCTGCAGAGATAGCAAGCCTGCTAGTGGACAAGTATGGTAAAAATTTCACTCCCTTATCCCCTCCAAACTTATCACAAACCTTGCCCCAGCTCCCCCCACCCTACATATCTGAAAAGCAGGTCATTAAAACCTTGTCTAAGGCAAAAAAACACAGCCTCTATGGGACCAGATGGCATCCCAGGCTGCTTTCTAAACAAAGTAAAACATGAACTAGCATCATCATTAAGTACCCTATATAATCACAGCCTAACCACAGGCTTTGTCCCTGTAGAATGGAGAACAGTAACAGTTATTCCTCTCCACCATGGTGGCTTAGCAACAGACCCAGGGAATTATATACCCATAGGTCTGACCAGCCTCATCTGTAAAGTCATGGACCTCATAAACAAAGACATAGGCGACCACCAGACCCTGGATCCGACCCAATTTGGGTTTGTCAAGGGCAGATCCTGCCTGTTAAACCTGGTGGATTTCTTCAAAAATGTGGCCAGGGGCATTGACAAGGGAAAATATGTGCACACAATATACTTTGACTTGGCCAAAGCCTTTGACACAATCCTACACACAGGCATTACCAATAAACTTAGCAAACTGAATGTAAACCCCTTTGTTGTAAGATGGGTTCTCAAATGGCTCACAAACCAGTCACACACTATCAAAGTGGGTAACTCCACATCAACCAGCAGACCTGTCACCAGCGGGGTGCCACAAGGGTCAGTGATGGGCCCCCTACTGTTTGGTATATACTTTTCAGAGGTTCAGGCCAAAACTAATGGGCTGTGGCTGGCCATGTTTGTGGACAACTGCAAACTGGGTGCAATTAATGAATCCAAAAATGATGTCAGTATACTTCAGAAGGGTCTTACGCAGGTCAACGACTGGCATCTTAGTCACAATCTCAGACCGAATGCAAAGAAATCCATCATCATTCCCTTAGGTAAAAAAAGTGCCCCTTCACACTATCAAAGTAACAACAATACCCTATTTACCTATGAAGTGGTAAGAGATCTGGGATCACAAGTAGGCTGTGACCTTAACTTTGACCACCATGTGTCTACTATAGTAAGGAAGGCTTTCTATGTAGCACACTTGATTAGCAAAGGCATTGTCTGAAGAGCAAAGGAGGTTATAACCCCTTTATACTAGTCACTAATCAGGCCCATAATTGAGTATAATGCCCCTTTCGGCATGTACCATGTGAAGCACCTGCAGCAATTGGAGAGACCTCAGAGGTTTCTAAATAAGAAGATCAAGGGACTCCGGCACATGCCTTACACAGACCGAGTAAAGTCCCTGTCACTATACTCAGTATCATATAGGCTTCTTAGGGGAGGCTTATGTCTGGCTTACAGAGCAATCTCTGACCCAAATCTAATGGACTTGCTGCACATCTGTAAATCAAACTAGACTATAGCTACCCATTCCTGGGACCTAAATATGGCCTGTGACTTGAATAGGACATGCTGGAGGGATAGATTTGTCTCCTAGTGACTGCCACATCTTTGGAATAGGCTGCCAATTCATGTGAAGCAGACAACCTCTATGATATTGTTAAAAAGGAACCTTGAAGTATGGATGGGGAACCATAAATTCTTACCGGGGATAGCACCCACATCCCTCCTGGACATGAGGAGTCATTACTAAATACAATCTTGGATATTGACTAGACTATCTATGGTATTACATTGGAATGAAATGGCTAGGCTTGAAATTATCTCCAGGTCGATAGTCTAGTAACCTCCTATGATCCTAAGCCTGCTGATCTGTATTTTTAATTTTGCACTTTTACCCAGTACCTGTCTAAAATAAACATTTTTATTCTGACAGTTTATTGACTTGGTGATGACTGAAAACCTGAAGGAGGTTTTCCCCATGACCCTACCTTGCAAGGAGCACCTTGCTCAGTGGAACAATCCAGCTTAATAAAATAAATAAATATTGTATAAACTAAGATAGCGTTAAACAACAGAGGAGAGGAAGTCTTTGAATAACTCAGCAGATTTCAGGTACACAAAATGAGGGGCAGAGTCAACCTGCCATTTAAAAAAAACTGAAAGTGAAAGGCATATTTGCTCTTATTTGTCACTGTAAACAATTTTAATTTGAATATTCCAATCATTTTGTTGTGTGTTATAGTTATCCAGATTTCTTGAATTGCATGGTTATGAAATGTTTATGTATAGCTCTGTGTGACCATTTATTTTTTCATATAATGCTTTTGTCTTGATGCAGTAACATTACTCACCAGAAAGCCCACTGAGATTTTCCTTTACGATTTTGTACCCTTTTGTGTTGTTTATTTCTGTCAGAAATACAGCCACATACCTGTTGGTGATAAATATTCAGAAGGTGTTAGTCACACTATAATGCACACTTCCTGGCAATATTTGTATTTCACAAACTGCAGGGTGTGCAGAATACCTAAGATCTGAATAACTAGCTTTATTCCATTTATCGCTTGGTTGCACTATTCTGTTATACTGGACAACTGTGGATTGCTGCCCTCATGTCTCTCATTTGTAGACAGGGGGGCCCCGCAGGATTTTTTGCAGGGGGGTGCAAACTCAGAGCCCCCCACTCATCATCCCTCCCCCCACACCCCTCAGACATTCCAGTGTCCCATTACTTAGCTATTTCTCCCCAGTTGCCATAAACACTGTTTAAAACTCTCAGTATGCATATGGCTTTATGCTTTAGTTCTACACTGATTACAGATATTTGGATTTAATTTACAACTTTTATTTAAAAATTTATAGCACAAACACTGATAGACATTTGCTAAACAAAGCAATAGTCTTACAATGAAAACAGACTTAGCATTAAAACTTCTCTACTTTTGAAACTCATATTCACTGCAACAGCATTGAAACCCACATTTAAAGAAAATGCATCTGGCCAGTGGCAGGTTAAGTTTACCTTTGGGCATAGGCCCCTCGCACACATTTTTTAGAGCCACGCAAAAGTTCTTTGATTCACCTTCCTGATTAAATTACTTGCAATATATAATTTAATTATATCCCATGTATAATACAGCACCACTTTTAGAGTGTTTTAAATTTATAGTTTTGAATGTTTTTCCAGTAAGCCATGAAACAGAACATGTGAACCAAATGACAAACTGACCAATTCAGAACATTTCAACCATAAAAGGCCACTCAAATATCTGTTATTACAGTTAATATGCAGAATCACTTCAAAAGTAAAAGTTATCTGAATAATTTCACATTAAAGAGATTTGAAACTAATGAACAAGTTGTTGCTAAAAAAAAACTTTATATGTCAGTGTTTCATCTACAAATTTAGTGCCCACTCTCAAGGAATAAATTGCCTACACTACACTAAAAATAGTAAGCTGGTATATTGCAATAGCAAATGGGTGGCAAGCTGAAAAACAGGCTCATAGTTACTAGGCATCTCATCCAAAGGTGGACATACTCAAGACTGCAGCACCCCACCCCCTTACAATACAAATCTACCTGCTGTGGGAGTAGAACCTGCAGCCCTTTACATCAAGATACAAGCATGCTACCTGCTGTGCTACTAACACTGCTTTAAAATTGTATACCACAATAGTGACACAATTTGCTAAATAAAACAGTTGCACATTTTAAGCAGACTTGGCATGAGCAGCAGTAAATTTCTCTTCCCTTGAAGCTCACAATTCCTGGAAAATGCACTTGACAATAAATTCTACCTGCTAACTCTAACTAGGGCATTTCACTCTCTCTCCCTCTCACTCTCTCTCTCTCTCTCTCTTCCTCTCTCTCTCACACACACACACACACACACACACACACACACACACACACACACACACACCATGCACACCTCAACCTCTTAGTGCATGAAATCTGGACAAAGCCTAAAATAAATAGGGACAGATTATAAATATTGCTCTTATGAGCTTAGAAAATTGCTAGAAATAACATGATTTGTCAGTATGCATTTTTCTAAAGGATATGATGTCTAAAACTCAAATGTCTGTTATTATTTAGCAACTTCAATCCTTTTAAGAGGAATATGGGGCAGGAATCTGGGCATTCAGAAAAAAACCTGGACAGCCGAGGGGTATGCTACTGCCTTCTTATACACACACACACACACACACACACACACACACACACACACACACACACACACACACACACACATATATATATATATATATATATATATATATTGATATATATATGTGTGTGTGTATATATATATATATATATATATATATATATATATATATGTATAGACACAAACACACACACACAAACACACACAATACCTCTCAATCTGTTAGCACAAGAAATCTGGACAAAGCCTATTATACTGTTAGGGACAAAGGCCCAAAACTAGGGACACATTTAGAAAGTTGCTACAATAACAGGATTTGTGTTAGAATGCATTTCCTAAAGGATAAAGTCTGAAGCTCAAATACATGTCATTATTTAGTAACTTTAATCCTTAGCTCATCACAGTGATTTGTCAAAAAACAAATAAACAAACATACAACCAAATAAACAAACAAAAAAACAGATTTTTTTGTGAGGAACAGACCAAAAATATAAGGCAAACATCTGGACATTCTGTGTAAATCTGCACAGTTGAGAGGTATGATCACACATACATATGCCTACCTCCTTACAAAGTAAATAGAACAACAAGGTTTGCATTAGTATGCATTTTCTGAGGATGTGAAGTTTAAAACTCAAAAGTCTGCCAATATTTTCTGACTTCAATCCTCAGTGATTTGCCAGAAAAAACACAAACTGAAAATATGAGGCAGAAATCTGGATAATTGTGAGGTATGACCCCCCCCCTTACACACAACCACACACACACCTACCTCCCTCTTACAAACACACACACACACACACACACACACACACACACACACACACACACACACACACACACACACACACACACACACACACACACACCTCCCTCTTACAAACACACACACACATATGAATGACCTGGCAGCAAAAGCAACATTGAATGCAGACACACAAGCAGCATTGAATGAATGACCTGGCAACACACACATATGTGAATGACCTGGCAGCAAAAGCAGCTTTAAAAGAAGCAAAAACTTACACATGATTAAATTTGAATGATCAAAGCAGAAGTTAACTCCCAGACTTATTCTCCTGCATAGCATTTCAAATTGTATGCGGACGACAATGCACCTTATTCTCCCACAAAACATTTCAAATTACAAGCAGACGACAATGCACCTTATTCTCCTGCAAAGCATTTCAAATTGTGCACAGACGACAACGCACAGACATAATGCATTATGGGACCAGGTCCTTTCTTAAAGAAGAATGCCAACGTATTTTTTATTTCATTTTTAATTAAATGAAAATTAATCTCCTGGCCAGCCGGTTCCAGGGGGGTGCAAGTGCACCCCCTTGCACCTGCCTGTGGGCACCCTTGTTTGTAGATGTACAAGAAGACCTCAGAAAGAGTTCTTCTAGACTTAATTACAGAATGCAGTCTAGTACAGCATGGAAATGTTAGTGTAATCCCAACTAAATTCACAGATACTATGGAGCTGATCATAGAATATAAGTATCTGCAAATTTGAATCAACTCATCAGTGAATTTCATCTTGCACACTACTGATGTCATCAGAAAGGTCTTGGAACACCTTAGACCTGCTTACAAAGTCAGCAAGCTTCTCCCTCCAGAATCTAAAAGTTAAGAACATTTTGCTTTCATGCCTGGAATCTGCGTTGCCAGTAACTTTCCTGGACTGTACAAAAATATTGTGTTCCTTCAAACTGAAACAAGCAACATAGCTTGATCACCCTTGTTGGAAGATTTTTTGCACAACTGTGGCCAATTATCAGTGGAAAGATGTGTTTTAGGCTATGCTTTATTAGCCACAACCTGTTCTACAATGACCACTACCCCACTTGCTCTAATAAATTAAGTAGGCCGACTCAGTGCTATTGTCTTATTTCTCAAGTAGGTAGTGTAGTCACACTCAGCAAAACAAAAGGTAGTTTCTATTCAGGTGGATGTTCTTTTCCCAGCTTTGGCCGTTATGTTTGGGAGAAGTTTCCAAACTCTTGAGCCATACTTGTTTCAGGTAGAAGGTACAGCAGAACTTAAAAAAATAATAACTGGCTGTACTTATTGCACCAACCCCATAACTCTCCTTATATGGCATGTGTAATAGTATATTGCTCTCTTTCAGACTAGTGCTGCTGACTACCTCCAGGGTATTCGAAGTTAGATCTTCCCTAGTCTTTATTAACACTAGCTGCTATTTCTGACACCTCCTTAACCACCACAGCTTCTTCTTGATCTCAAGTTACATTCTTGTATAGCAATTTCCTAGGTAGTTTAACCTTGACCCAGTTAATAAAGGAAATGAATGCCTCCTTGTCTGCTTAACAGCTGTCTTAGATACAGGGTTATACAGAAAATAAATTATTATCAACAGCTGAGAAAATAGTATACCTAACAATGCAAGAAAGCTTTAAATTAAATTACATAGCAGTGGCATTATAAAAGTAATATGGCAGCTGCTTACATAAACTTTAATACACGTCTTATTAGTGGCACCACTGCATTATGTGAGCTGGACTTCATCTTATTAGACTGAGGTTTCTAAGAGACATGAAGGAGTCCTCCTCTGTCCAGACATCTCAATTGTCTGTGTACAAAGCAGTTAACATTTTAAGTGCAATAAAATGGAAAATAATTAAATAACCACAGTGATGTAGAACAAATAACATTAATGAAAATATTAAATAACTGTTAACAGAATTGGTATAACAATAGATGTCTAAGATATTTGAAGTAAAATTAAAATTATCTGTTATTTCCAGTCTGAAACCTAAGACCGTGATTACTCAAACTGATTTATCTTATGTCTTAAGGAAGCCACCAGATGAGTATTTGAAAATAATTATCTCTGTAAAGCATTGGTAGGGTATCCTCTCAGAGGTCTAGAAACTGTTATTTCAGCCACAGTTTACGACTGTAAACGTTTCATCACACTCAGTTTGATATCCTGCTTATGTATCTGCTCAAGTATTTCCCAGCATTCCAACACATGGACTTGCAATGCCTCATGATAGATTTCTAAGCTGCATGTAAATTAACTAGCAGGAACAGTCACCCTAACATCCCACTGTGACCCTTAGGGAATATGATAAATGGTACCATCTCACAGGACATTAAGGATGTCACATTCACTAGATTACAGATCTGCCTTCAGCGTGAAGTTGTAAGTGTGTTGCCGGTGAGGCTCCTCATCTGTCACTAGCATTGTTTATTTCCTTTTCACACTCTACAGCCACCATTGTTTTTATTCATTACTTACATTTATGTCATAAACTTAATCTTATGTTGTTTATTGTCCATATTTTCTTATGCAGATTTCTTGTTATGGCTGTTTCCCACTACTTTGTTTGAGATTGTAATGTTCATAGGTTCATAGTTTCATACTAGGCTAACTGCCCCTGCGAGCCATTTTAAGCCTAGCCGGTTATCCTTTGTGAGACTCAAACGCTGCACCTTGTGTTTGTAAGGCAAACACCTTAGCCATTAAGCCATCCTCCCAACCTCAATGTAGTGATCAAATGCTGATTGCCATGTTGATGAAATGATCACCTTTCATATTTCTTTCTTTGACTGTACTATGCAACTGTAGCCATGTATAAATTCCATGTAACCTGTTTTCATGCCTGTCTAACCTGTGTTTGGCTCTGGACTCATAATGCTCAACCTCTTGCCAATGACATCTTGATTTCTCAAATGACTTTCTTATAATGAATTATAGAACTGTAGACATAAAATTAACCCCATAATAGTGTTCTTTTATAGTTAATGCCTTGTTTTTTTTATCTGTGGATGGCGCAGACCTTTGTAGCAGCAGAATTACCAATGTAATAAATAAATTAACACGCATCATCCCTGCTTCTCATACTCACAGATTATTTGAAGTGCCAGCCCAATAGGGCTAATACTGAAGTGAAATGAAGAGCAAAATGGCTGCTGTTTCTGATCTTCCTTGGCCAAGTCTAGTAAAGTTAGTGCTTAGCTGTACCTCCTTTAACTTTTCTAACACTTATTGTGTAAACTCAGAGCAAGCTATAAGTACACTTATTGCAAAGTTAGACAATGAACACAGTTTCTGTATTTGATAAAACAAGAAATAATTTGTCTTTGACTTTCTAGGGATATCATCATAGGTAGCTACTAGGCATGCTGTCAATGAGACCACTGAGGAGCCTAGCACAGTTCCCAAATACCCTTGATCACTTTCTGATTAAGTGACTTGCTCAGAATCATATAACAGGCAAACGGAGGTTGAGGGAATCAAACCCTGGACTACCAAAAACAGCTTGGTAACAGCTAATAGCCTACTCTTTTGTGCTAACTTTCAGACATCCCCTGTACTACCTAGAAGACTCAATAGCTTAGTCAATCAGGCCTCAGCCTTACATATCTGTTTTTAGGAGTTCAGTGCACAGATTAGCGGTTGTACCTGATACTTAGGTGAGGAAAGTTGACAGCTGGCCACTACCAGGTGGTGACAACTTGCAGACAGTGCATTGACATGACAGACCTGGGAGGCTCAGATAAGCAGTGAGGGTCCTCAGCAAAGATTTGGCAAAAGCTTCTGAGCCAGACAAGTTCCATCTCCAAAAATACTTTATAGTCTCAGTGAGACTGGAACATAGTATCAGAATGTGCCGTATCCAACACCTCAATCACAGGGCCAGCAACAAGAAGTTGTGGCTACAGGGGGGTTGGTGTCTCTCACAATGGATAACCTAAGACCTCCTGGCATATATCAGGGTGAGAGAAGCTGTGGAGCTGAAGGAGATGCCCTTCCAAGTAGTGCTTATGGAGGGCGTTCCTAATTCCTCTGAGTGGTATTCTCAGGACATAAAGAACAGATTGACATAAGCCACTGAAGCAGAAGCACGGACATACAGATGAGAGAGACTCAGGAGAAGGACCTAGAGATGCCACCAGAGATGTTCTGATGAATCATTAGTACTGGATAAATTCTAGGGAGGTAGAAAGGACATGCTGCAGAATTCCTTAATAAGGAGGCAATTCTTGAAATATTGTTAAATTAGGGTCTGTCACTGTATTTTAAGTTGTTTCATTGGTTATAAACCTTCACAGCAGTATGAATACAAGCATGGAAGAAATCAGCCTAGAGAAGATGAAGATATGGACAAGACTGGGGCAGGATGGACATTGTTCCTTTTCAATGATACATATAAGTGGGAGACAGTACTTACTGATGCACAAACTGGGTACTACAAGCTTATTTCAAAATAAAGAAAATTAAATTCATCAGCATCCCTATAAATACTTGTGCAAGAGTTCTCACTATATATCTTGAGGTAATAGTAAAATATTTGATTCAGGAGGAGAAATATGGATCTATTGATAATATAGAGCAGGGGACCAGCTCTTTAGCTTTACACAGTTGTGGGAAAGGTTGTATGATTGGCTAATCTGGTCATCATTATTCTTGTGGACTTGGAGAAGGCTTATAATGACATGCTTCAGCATGTACTGTATGAAAAACTATCAGACTATGGAATACCAAAGCCACTGCTGTATGCTGTCCAGATCCTTTACTAATATACCAAGAACTGAGGCCAAATTCCTGTTATTGAGTTAACTTCATTCATTTTAGGTTCTGAGTTCCTACAAGTGAGCATCCTGTCAACACTCCTGGTTGACAGTTTCATGGATAGAGTGTGAAGATACATCTAATGCTGGGAGAGCTTCTGGTGTGGAGGAACGAAAGGTGATCTCTATTGTTGAAAGTGATGTTTTCCTTTTTTCGTCTTCTGACCATGACCTCTGGCACACACTCTAGCAATTTACTGGTATCTTAAGAAAGAGTGGTTTGCTTTCTTCAAGTGGAGAATAAGGAGATGACTCATCTGAGGAATTTTAGGAGAAGTGTGAGACTGATAAATGTGTTATAGTGGTGAATATAGTTTGGTGGACACTGAGCTGATTTCTGCTGCTAAAGCAGGAAATGAGTTGTCATACTCTTTGCTTGCTAGTAATTTTGTCTGCATTCTTACATTAGGTAACAAGTTGTATAGTGACTAACATAACAAGATTATGGGTACAACTAGTGGAAATCTGGCTTTCCTGCAAGGCTGACAGTCTCAAAACGTATCTTGTATAACAGGTTGAGCAGTCTAGTGACCTGGAAAAGCTTTGGACCAATTAAGATGACTTGCATCTGAGTTGTTCCAGGTGCACCACACTAACAGGGGACTCTGTGGTAGATCCAGAATGCCTGGGGTAGACTGTATATCTGAGCTGACCTGAGAATGTTTGAAGATCCTAAGATGAACTGGAATATGTAAGAAAGCCTAACTTGTCTTTATTTCC